>NC_056525.1:106219307-106221791 GCF_019175285.1 Sceloporus undulatus | reverse complement strand
GAATCCGATGGAGCCCTGGTGGCGCAGTGGTTAAATGCCTGTACTGCAGCCATTCACTCAAAACCACAAGGTTGAGAGTTCAAGACCAGAAAAAGGGCCCAAGCTTGACTCAGGCTTGCATCCTTCCGAGGTCGCTAAAATGAGTACCCAGACTGTTGGGGGCAAATTAGCTTACTTGCTAATTAGCTTACTTGCTATTCACCGCTATGATCTTTGGAATAGCGGTATATAAATAAAACAAATTATTATTATTAGTTATTATCCCACCTTTTCAAATAAATCGATTCAGCCCAAAACATACCCCATTTGACACGGGTTAAATGGGTCAAAATTGGTAAAAACCATGCCCCCCCATTCCGAATCACTTCAGGGATTTGATTTAAGTGGGAACCATGGTGGTTTAAACCGTATTGACCCATAGTGGGAACAACCCCATTGGTTATGCTGACCTGGGCTTCTGAAGTTCTAGGCCAACAACACATCTGTTCCCTATTCTAGACTTAAAGTATCAGGTAGCAGGTACTGTGGACTACATCTACCAAAGAGCCACTGCCAGTCACAGTAGACAATACTGAGCAAATAGTCAAAACTGGTATGGGTTATCTAATAATAATAATAATAATAATAATAATAATAATAATAATAATAATAGGATCTAGCATCCAATTATCATTCTTAATACCTGCCCCACAACTGTGGTGCTTTCAGTCTCACATATGCAATTGACCAAACTGACAGTGCATCTAAATGTAGGAATCCCAGGATACAATACCATTTGACATCCAGTGTAGCTGTTCCATCATTTCTACCATGACTGATTTTTAAAAAATATTTTTTTGAAAAAGATAAAACATATAAGAATTTATGGGAAAACATAGGAGGTCTATAAAATGAATACTTGTAAAATTCTATCAACGAAGGACAGCTGCACAATATAACTCTCACCTGGATGCACCCTGATTCTCAGGGAGGAATCGGACATATTTTGGACAACTTTCAGTTACCAACACTAAGGCATTAGTATATAGGTGTGTTTTTTTGCATATGTAGGCATATGCACAAGTTAACACCTGGCTTGGCTTTAAGCATGCAAGGGCTCTGAGGTCTATCTTTTGAGTTGAACTTCATTATTGTTAATTATTCTCATCATTCAAATGGAAAGGATCCTGATACAGTCACGCTTAGAATAGACCCATGAAAATCAATGAGACTTTATCACAGCTAACTTAAGTCCCATTGATTTCAATGTGGTGTCCTTTAAGCACAACTAATTCTGGATCAAAGCCAGCATGGTGTATTTAAGTGTTGGATTACAACTCTGAAGACCAGAGTTCGAATTCTGGTTTGGCCATGTAAACTCGCTGGGTGACCTTGGGCAAGTCCCACTTTCTCAGCTTCAGAGGATGGCAATGGTAAACCCCTTCTGATGAAATTTGCCAGGAAAACCCTATCATAGATTTGCCTTAGGGTCACTGTAAGTCAGAAATGACTTGAAGGCACAGAAAACAACAATAATTGTGGATCACACCCATCACACCCATCATCTTTGCATCAGCAACCTCCCCATGGCAGAATCTATGCCTGTTCTTTCTGCCCCTTTCCTCCTGCTCCTTCAGTCAGCTTTCTTCCTAGGAAGGTTATGGCAGCTGCCTTGGGTCCTTCTCCTTGGAGAAATATGACATATAAATAAAGTTATAGATAAATAAATAAGGTTGGCATAGAAATGTTTTAAAGAAACATACATTCTTGTTTCCTTCATCCACTTCCTTCCTCTTAGTAGTTGCATCTGTGTTATTTCTAAGAAGGGATAGAGCAGTTCCAGTGTGTTGCTTATTCAGTAGTATCTGTGTTATTTCTAAGAAGGGATAGAGCAGTTCCAGTTGTCTGAAATTTCCATCTCTTGAGGGGTGTGTGTGACTTTTCAAACATCTGATTTTTTGTGTATTGGGGATTTGAAATGACCTGATCTGAAGGTTCAATGTAACATTTCAAAATAATCTTTAGCTTCCTTGTTGCTTTGTACATACTCCATTAGAACTTTTGCAGAGAAGCAGCAGCAGAAGAAAATACAGAGAAAGCAGACAAAAAACTTGTCTGGAATTGATATTGCTGGTGCATTTTTACTAGGTGCCAAACTTTTGTTCAGAAAATTGCAATGACTTTGCTCCTGAGGAATTCTAGCAGTGATGGCAGTCTGATGGTATTCAGATAACATTCCTAATCAATGCAAGGCACTGTAAATTCAGCAGAATTCTTGGACTCACTGGCTTCATAGTGGTACTCAAATTCTAGCAATTTGCTTAAGAGAGCTTTTTGCTACAACTGCATTATTTGCTCACTCTGGAAATTGGTTTTTGTCTGAATGACAAGTCTATCTCTTAATGAAAATCATGTACAGGATGCCAGCCCAAGCTTTTTCATTAAAAACAAACACACATTTTCCCCCCTTCTCTAGTGGAAGTCCATCAGAAGCTTGGCATTCTG
>NC_056525.1:106058611-106216307 GCF_019175285.1 Sceloporus undulatus | reverse complement strand
GCAAATTTTTGTTTAATTTACAATATATTGAGGTATATAATGTATATAATATAGTATAAATTTGTTTAGGTATGTATTGTATATAAGGTAAAATAACTGTTGGGAAGGGGTGATAGAATGGAAAATTCGGAATGAGTGGTGATTAGTGGAATATTTGGGGGGATTTGAATAAGGGTGGTGGATGACTATTGGTAGAGTAGTTAGAGTAGTTAGAGAGAGTGAGTGAATGGAGAGGATTAGGGTCTAGAGTCAGTCAGTCAGGTTTAGAAATTAATGAGTGATAGATAAGTCTAAATTAACTAGAGTGGAGTGTATAGGAGAGTGTGTGCTGTGTTTTAAATGTATTAAATAATTAATCTAATTTGTTATGTTGCAACTTTACAAATACAATAGGATTCAAAGAGCCATGTTTCAGCCGAACGCACACTTCCACAAGTGGGTATCTGGGCCAACATGAGGAGAGCTTCAGAGCAAGCTGTGATTGGAAGACTGTATTCTACGAACAAGATAGCCTTAACTCGTGGACATTGCATGGTTACTATAACTCCTGATTGGTTGCTCAAGCTTCACTTACTACATTGTCTCATTTACTTACAGTTGGCCCTCTGTATCCCCACAGATTTTTTTTATCCATTGATTCAGTCATCAACAGTTTGAAAATATTCAAAAACATATAAATTCCAGAAAGGAAACCTTGATTTTTCCATTTTATATAAGGGACACCATTTTACTATGCCATTGTATTTAATTGGACTTGAGCAACCATGGATTTTGGTATCCATATAGGATCCTAGAACCAAACCACAGTGGATACCAAGGGCCCACTGTACTACTTCTGTTAATAAACTAGTCTTTTTTGTATTAATCCACTTTTGGCTTCCTGGAATGCTATATAATGGAAAGCTTGGATTCAGACAAAGCGTCTGTTGTGGCAGCAGTGAAGAAAAAGGGTTGGTGTCCTTCCAGTGGAACTAACAATTGCATAATATATCAAAGATGTACCTTGAGGGCACTTAGGAGATCCTCACAGTTGGTGGCTACAGCAATAGGTCAAGTGGAAGTCCTTACACTGGTGGCAGAGGTTGGGACAAGGGAAAGTCCTCACTCTTGGTGGTAACCTGAGATGTATGGAAGTCTTCTCATTTGATGGCAGCAGAGGTTTAGGCAGAGCTTCATACTTGGTGGAAAAGTGATGGGTTAAGTAGTAAACTCCCACAGGCAGTTTATAGACTCATCTTTTGCACTTTCATTAAAAATGTAACCAAACTGAAATTAGTAGGGTTTACTCTGAAATAAGAGTGCACAGGAATGCAGCCCTTTAACCTATTCCTATGCATATCTACTCAGAAGCCCATTCCAATACATTCAGTACAAGAATGTACTTCTAAAAGTAAATGTGTCCAGTTTTGCTTTCTCTTGATTTAGATTCCCCCCATAAATATTCATTTTATTTACATTTCACCCTGTGCCACATTGATATAGGTGGTATTGCACTAGATCACAATTTCCCTCTAATTCTTCTCATTCACATCGCTTCTTCCTCCTCAACCATTGCTTTCTTCTGTACTCTCAAAGCCACACATAAGTCTACTCCTAGTTATTGGCCACAAACATGGCACACAAGGTTTCTTTCACATAGCCAAAAATACTGCCTGCTCTGTAACCTCTTTTCAGTCACCTTGTTAATGGACTGCCTACTGTTCCTCAGACTTCCTACTTTGTGGGTACTCTTTCCTGTTTTCACTCTTACCCACAAATATACTTTCATCCTTGGTGCCTATGTAAGATTAGTTTGCAACCAAACTGACAGTCTTTCGTTCCTCCATAGACATGACTGTCACCACTGGTGGGCATGCCATGTGGCACAGATGGACACATTTGAAACACCCGCATCACAACAAAAGGCTCTGGTTCTTCTGGGAAGTTCCAGAGCAAAAGATGAGTTATTTTAATTCATTAAAAGGAGGGTATACCCTGGGTTTGGTTTTTAACAGGCTGAATGTCATCTGGCCTGTTTGTACCAGAAATGGGGTTTTGGTTGTGCATCATCCTGACTCCCAACCAAAACGATAGGCAAAGGATATTTTATTTGGCCCATGCAGACAAGGGAAGAGACTACAATATAACGCGATTATAATAAATTAACAAATTGAGAACTAATGATTATGGGAATGAAAAACACTACCACATGTAAATAGATGGAACGCTAAACATTACTAGAATATGGAGCTTATACTCTTTGAATGTTACACTGCAAATTAATGACAGGGCTCAAAATAGAAGCTAACAGACATTTCCCATGATGAACCACTCAGTTCTTTACAATCCATCTTAGACTAATGAGAAGAAGCACAAAAGGTTAGTGTTTTAGTTTTTTTCTGTACTTGAAAATGGAAATAATTTACGTAATTCATTTTTAAAAATTTTATATGGTAGGGAAAGTATATATACTTGCAGGTGTTTTGCCCTTTCTAGTTTTTGGCATGTATTTATTATGCTGTTTACTAATTCGGGCATTTTTAGTAGAAGAAAAAGATGATGATCATGATGATCATCATGATGATCATCATAATGTTTGTTATTATTAATTATTATTAGGATGAGGGAAGGTCCAATGACCAAATTTAATCAAAAGTGTGATGGTGAAAAAACAACATATGGTGACCCTATGAATAAAATACTGTACCCACAAAAGGCCTGGTCATCAACTGCTCTCTTTATGTCTTACAAATTAAGGGCTTCCTCATTTGAACCAATCTTCTATTATCTCCCTCTTTTCTAGCTATCTACCACTTTACAAAGCATTGGCCCTATACAGACAGGCCAAAATAAAGCTGCTTCAAGTCACTTTGGAGGTATGGTGTTTCAATGATGCATGTGTCCTAAGAGTCTGGAAGCTGCACCAAAGCTGCACTGCAGTCCTTAGGATTGGAGCATGGCTTTGGTGTGGATTCTGGACTCTTAGGACACATGTATCATTGAAACACCATACCTCCAAAGTGACTTGAAGCAGCTTTATTTTGGCCTGTCTGTATCAGGCCAGTATCATCTTTTCCAGTGTCATGCAAATGCATATGTCCAAAGTGTGACAGCCTGTTTAGTCATCTTGGCTTCTAATGAGAGTTCAGGCTTGATTTGCTCTAAGACCCCATTCATTTTGCTTGAGGGTTTCTATGAACTAATCATGCGCCTAGAGGAACACAGTAGTCAGGTAATAACTACTCTGAGAAATAATTATTTAATGTATGATTTCTTATATAGCACTTTAGCAAGGGAAACACTATCTGCCACCAGTCTGCCTCTTGAAGGGATAAGTTGGGAAGCATATTTATTTCTTAGCAACTTGCTCCTTTCCTATGACTTCACTTTCACCCAAAGGTGCTTGATTCATAATGAGGAAGCTACAGTGACCTTATTAATGCAACCTTGCAATCAGTAAGTTGTACAAGTTGATTCAGAACATGTGTCTTACTCCCAGATACATGTGTATTGGATTCAGAATTTGGAGTGTTACATTTCTTAAGCAATTTATTCCCACTACTTGTTATGACATGGGTGAATCGCTGTATTGCTCTTTACTTGCTACCTAAATGTAACACTTTATGCTACTTCTTGATAATATTTTCTAATATTACCTTTTCAACATTTTTAAAGCACTAAAGGAATGCAATAATGGTTTTAAAATAGCCAAAAATCAACCCAAATAAACTGAAACATACAGTAAACATTATTAATTGCACTAAAATTTGTGTAAAGTTATCAGTGAGTTACTTTTAATGCATTATTGCAAGCTCTGATAGAATTACATTTCTCTTAAATTTACATGAACCTTCACCTTGAAACTCTTTTAAGAGTACAGTATAGGGACAATTTGTTTCCTTTGACTCGGCAATATTTTAAAGTTTCATTTTCTGTTCAATGACAGATTTACAAACGACGTGTGACACTGCTTGTTAATTCATTTCTGGGTAGCATAAAGCCTGCCATAAACTGCCTGCTGGATTGTATTTACTGGTGATGTAAGAGGCTTGTAGTGTGACATATATGAGGATAAAAGTGTAATTCTATTCACTCATCAGTAAACCTCTTATTGTTTTTCTCTGTTGTACATTGTGACTAATCATCCTAATGTCTATTATTAATGGTGAATTGCTGGAGTGAATGCAAAGCCCACATCTGCTTTCAGAAGAATGGAGCTATTTAGGATTTGCATCAGAGTTACTTTGAAAGAGTGGCTGACAGATGTCCAGCAGATTCACTCCATCTATACAAAAGGAAGGCAAAGCGGGGACTCGCATTGAGCCACGGAAGCTATTTAATGATGGAGTATAAGGATTTAACCAATGTATGTAATTCAGCATAGAAATATCTATGCTAAAGGACTCCCCATCTCTTCCAAGTTTCTAAAATTAAAGGAGACCGCATCTAAATACTCTGGTGAAATAGGTTTATTTAACATGGGGCTCATTCCCACTTACTTTTAAACCGATTTCCAATTCACCTTAGTTCTGTGTTGGTAAATTGATTCCAAAAGGTCTGTCATTCCCACTATGTGTGTGTGATAGAAAACTATGAGCTGCAAAATCAATTAATCAAATCTTCTATCAATTTTTTAAAAATTAATAGAAGATTCAATTCATTGTTTTTGCAACGACTTGCCTCACTTATTGCAAGTAGTTGCAAAATCAATGAATCTAATCTTCTATCAATTTTATTTTTTTTAAAAAAAAAATCATGCACACATAGGCCACATGATAAGCACAAAGGCAGCGCTGGAGGGGGGAATGATGGATCTACCAAACACTGAGGAGGGATGGTAAATACCCCTCTGCCATTAGTCCCTCCCCTCTAGAATGATGCTATGCAGAGGTGTCGGTTCCCACTTGTTGAAATCGCTTCGGAATCTATTCTTTTCAAAAGGACCGCTAGGAAAAAACAGATTTTTTGTTTGCCTCGCTTTATTGCGACAGAAATTAATCAAAGTAGGATCAGAACCAATTTCAAATGGGAACAACGGTCATATAACCAGATCAGCAATTCATTTTAATTCCAGTGGTGTGAGAGTGGTTTGAGTGTTGGGCTGTGACTCTAGAGACTAGGGTTCGATTCCCAGCTTGGCCATGAAACCTACTGGGCAAGTCACACTCTCCCAGGGGAAAGCAATGACAAATCTCCTCTGAACAAATCTTGCCAAGAAAACCCCATGACAGGTTCACCTTAGGGTTGTCATAAATCAGAAAGGACTTGAAGGCATGCACAACCACTGCCAATATAAAGAAGTAAATGTTATGTTTGCAGAAAGAACCAGTTCCTGCCACTTGAGCTAAATGAGACAGGAGAAAGCTAGACTGGTTCACATCAGTTATCCTGAGTCTTAGAAGGAAACCAATTTACTCTGAACACTTACTCAAGTTTAATCGCTCTGAGCGAAACAAAGCATAGCAGGGGAAGATCTACATGGCTGTCTGCATTGCTGTCTTCTCCCTGAATCACTAGCATGATAATAAGCAATAATTGCAGAGCCTGCTGTACCATTAGGTAGAATGAGCCGTTTGCCTCATCAGTTAGCAGATGTGGGAGGTGGTCAGCTGCAATAGGGAGGGATGAACATACATATACTTTTACAAACACACACACACACACGTGATGTTCCTCACTGTTGGATATCAGAGCTCTGTATGCCACATGGCTGCCTCAGGTTCAATGGAAGATGATGTCTCATTTTAAGTGAGGTTCATCTGCCAGGTTTTTCAGCTAGGAGAAGGCACTTTCTTTGCCTTAAGCAGCGAAATGTCGTGCACTTGGGCATCTGACATATTGTTGCCCCATGAGATGGAACAGAAAGAAATCAACTAAAGAAATGGCACGGCCATACAAATTGGCAGATGAGACACCTATGCGCAAAAGTGAATATGGCTGTCATAGCTGCCAAAATCCCTATCAACTTAGAATAGTCCACTGTTACAGAAGCCTGCCTTAGCTTTCTCTTTAAATAAAATCACTGGTGTAACAGACTGGCTCTGGCCACTATGTAAACTTCCCACAATGTACTGGTGCAAAATTACTGTACTGTATAAACTCATGTGTCAGTCTAGAAATTTTAATCAAAACATTGACCCAAAAAACCTGGGTCAGTTTATCTAAGGGTCAATGTATGTACTGTACTTTAACTCATATATATATATAAAAGGAGCCATCCTCTTTTTCTGAATAGAGTGGTAAAAGACGAGAGCTTAGTCCATCGTGGGAGCACCAAAAAGAAACATGGATCCCCTCTACTCTTTCATCCATCCAGCCGCTAGGATGAGCACAGTTATGCCTGCCAGAATTTTCTAAGTTCTTTGGCATCATTTTCCTTTCCATCATCCTTTAGATCTTTTGTTACATGTCCCTAAGTTTTACCCTCGACTTATCCATGGGTCATAACAAAATCTATAATTTTGGCCCCAAAACCTGCCCTCGACTTATACATGAGGTCAACTTATAGTTGTGTATATAGGGTACACCGGAAGGGAACTGTGAGAAATTTAAAAAGCAGCAGCTGATGCAGTGGTTTGAATGCTGGACTAGGTAGATCAGGGTTTGAATCCCTCCTCAGACATGGAAACCCGCTGGGTGACCTAGGATTGTTATTATTATTACTGTATTATTATTAATAATAATAATATTAATGATTTCTTACCTTCCTCTCCCCATAGGTCAAGGCAAGGAATAGTAACAGACTAATGTACAACATACAACATCAGTTAAATACACACAACAACAACTTAAAAGAACAAATAAGACAAACATATATTAAAATGTTGTTGTGTGCCTTCAAGTGTTGTGTGCCTTCTAGTCATTCATGACTTATGGAGACTGTAAGGCAAACCTATCACAGGGTATTTTGGGCATGTTTCTTCAGAGGAGCTTTGCTATTGTCATCCTCTGAGGCTGAGAGACTATGACCTGCCCCAGGTCACCTGCTGGGTTTACATAGCTGAGCTGAGATTAGAATCCTGGTCTGCAGTGTCCTAGTCCAGTACTCAAACCACTACACGGCGTTGGCAGCCCACATATTAAAACAATCTATATATGTGAATTGTGAATGTTTAATTTTAAATTATAAATATATTATAATTTAAAATTCACAAGTCACACTATCTCAGCCTCAAAAGAAGGCAATGGCAAACCTCCTCTCAAACTTTGTCAAGAAAACCCTAGGATAGGGTTGTCATAGGTAAGAGTCAAGATACATATAACAAGCAAGTGGTTTGGTCTAGCTGGGAGTGGCACTTCTCATAGAATGATAGAGCTGGAAGAGACCACAAGAGGTCCGGTTTAGTAGGTTTGTTCCTCCTGTTATGCTTTCTGTCACCTAGTCTAGTTTGGATTGTAGAGATAAAGCCAACATGTGGATGATCCTGTTTTACAGTGTTTTCTTAGTCAACACACTTGACATGATTCCAGTACTAGAGATGCATCTAAACAAGACCTAGGCTGCCATTTTGTTTGTTAGTTCCAGTTAGAGCAGACTGCACTGGAGAATTAATTCAGTTTGACACCACTTTAACTGCCATGGCCCCATCCTATGAAATCCTGGGATGTGTAGCTTTGGGAGATATTTAGCCTTCTCTGTCAGAGAGCTCTGGGGCCACAACAAACTACAAATCCCAGGATTTCATAGGAATGGAATCCATGAAGAATCAGTGGCTAAGGAGGTCCAGCTGTAAATCAGTGTTTTTGCTTTTACTGTATTTGGTCATAGCCTACATTTTCCTTGAATGCCCTACATTTTGCAGTGCCTTGACCCTCCTTTGGGGTTGGGCAGGGTGACCACTGGTCCTCCATGTTTAGGACATGCCCTACAGTTCAACCTTCTATCCAGGAGGAATGTCAAAAAGAATTTATATTTCTAGGAGTGTTTTTATGTTTGGTTTTGGTCATTTACCTTATTTTTCTTGCAGTGTCCTCCATTTTGCAGCGCCTTATCCTCCTTTGAGGTTAGGCAGGTTGACCAGTAGTGCCCCTTTTCCAGGGCATGCCCTACATTTCAACCTTATCTGTATATTGTTGTGCCTTGTCCTCCTTTGTGGTTAGGACACCTGGTCACCCTGAGCAAGTCACACTCTCTCAGCCTCAGAAGTCCAAGGCAAACCTTCCTCAGAAGAAACCTGCCAAGGAAGAAAAGGGGATCAGTGTGGTGTAATGTTTTGAGCTTTGGACTAAACTCTGGAGGCCAGGGTTCAATTCCTACCATGTCCACATAAACCCACTGAGATAACTTGGTCAAGTCACACTCTCTCAGCCTCAGGGGACAGCCAGGGCAAACCTCCTCTGAAGAAACCTGCCAAGGAAGAAAAGAGGGCCAGTGTGGTGTAGTGTTTTGAGCTTTGGCCTAAACTCTGGAAGCCAGGGTCCGATTCCCAGCTTAGTCGAGTCACACTCTCTCAGCCTCTGGGGGCTGCAAGAGCAAACCTTCCTGTCTGAAGAAACCTGCCAAAAAGAAACAAACTCTGGAGACCAGGCTTCAGTTCCCTGCACAGCCATGTAATCCCACTGAGGTGTCTTTGTCCAAGTCACACTCTCTCAGCCTTAGGGGTGGGATGGCCAAGGCCAACCCCCCTCTGAAGAAGAAACCTGCAAAGAAAACCCCATGATAGGTTGGCCACAAGTCCTGTGTATTGAAACACACAACACAAGTCTGAAGAAAAGGCCTTGTTGAAGCAGGGGAGGAAATCACCACCACCACTAACAACAACTGCCATTCCTAGTTGGTTCCAAAAAGGCAGAGCTCCCTCCTCTTCCTTCTCTTCCCCCCCCCCCCCATCTTTTGAGAAGGAGGCTACAAGCTGGGCGCCATTTCACTGCCTCCACCACCCCTTTGGTGAAGGAGAGGAAGTGGGGAGGGAGGCTAGGCCCAGGAGGGGAAGGAGGAAAGCCCCTTCCTTGCTCTGCTCAGGCCTCCTCCTCCTCCTCCAAAGAGGGCTGGGGAGAGGCGGGCGCCATCCTGCCTCCTGGTGCCAAGGGAGGCGGAGCAGAGGAGGGAAGGAAGGAGGAGGCAGAGAGGGAGGCAAGGAGGGAGAGCCTCCAGAGCCAGGGCCAGCAGCCCCCCCTGAGCTGAGGGGGCAGCCAGGTGGCCCTTTCCCTCCCTGCCTCTCTCCTCCTCCTCCTCCTCTGCCCAGGGATGTGCCATTGCCACTGCCATGGCCAGGCGGCTTTTCGCAGCAGGAGGGGCCTGGCTCAGGAAGCCCTACTACTATGGCCAGGTACTATGGCTTTGGGGGTGGGCAGGGAGAGGCCAGGAATGGCCCTCCTCCTTCTCTCTACAGGCGTCCTCCATTCCCAGGACATCATCCTCATCATCCCTTTCAGCCTCCTTTGGCCAAGAGAGATTGCCAAAAATCTTCTACATTTGGAGGCATCTTTCTCGAGGAGTGGGTTTTGAGCAGTATTATTATTTGTTATCATTTATTGTTGTTGCTATTATTATTATTGTGGGGTTGTGTCCTACATTTTTTCCCATGCCACGTCCTCCATTTTTGAGCATGGCTAAGGAGGAGCATGGGTTTTAACATTTCTGTGACTGTCTTTTAGTAGCTTTTTGCTTGGCCATGCCCTCCATTTTTCTTGCAATGCCTTAAGGAGTCTGGCATTTCAGCATTTCTAACATTAAGGGTGCCTTTAGGTTTGGCTTGGCAGGGTCCTACATTCCCCCCATGCAAGGTCCTCCATTTTTATTGAATGCCTGAGAAGTCTGGATTTAAACATTTTTAATAAAGGTGTCTTTAGGTTTGGCTTGGCAGGGTCCTACATTTTTTCCCTTGCAATCTCTAAGGAGCCTGGGTTTGCATTTTTATATGAGGGTTTTTAGTTTTTGTTTGGCGGTGCCCTACATTTTTTCCATGCTACATTCTCCATTTTTGAGTATCTTCAAAGAGCATGGGTTTTAACATTTCTGTGGGTGTCTTTTATGTCCTCCATTTTTCTTGCAATCCCTAAGAAGTCTGGCTTTAAACATTTCTAATAAAGGTGTCTTTAGCTTTTGCTTGGCATTTTTCATGCAGCATCCTCCATTTGGGGGCATGGTTTACATTTCTATATGACTGTTTCTAGTTTTTGTCTGGCAGTGTCCTACATTTTTCCATGCCACGTTCTCCATTTTTGAGCATGCTTAAAGAGGATGGGTTTTAACATTTCTGTTTTGAGTGTTTTTTAGCTTTTGCTTGGCCATGTCCTCCATTTTTATTGAATGCCTAAGAAGTATGAAGTTAATATTTCTATAGGTGTCTTTAGTTTTTGCTTGGCGGGGTCCTACATTTTTTTCCATGCAACGTCCTCCATTTTGAGCATGGTCAAGGAGGATTTCTATGGGAGTGTTTTTAGCTTTTTGCTTGGCCCTGCCCTCCATTTTTCTTGAAGTATGGATTTAACATTTTTAACAGTATCTTTAGGTTTTGTTTGGCAGTGTCCTACATTTTTTCATGCAACCTCCTCCATTTGGGGCATGGATTTACATGTCTATATGAGTATTTTCAGCTTTTGTTTGGCCATGCCCTCCATTTTTCTTGCGGTTCTTAAGAAGCATGGATTTAACATTTCTAAATGAGTGTTTTTAGCTTTTGCTTGGCAGTGTCCTCCATTTTTTCATGCAATGTCTTCCATTTTGAACATGGTTAAGGAGCATGGATTTAACATTTCTTTATGAGTGTTTTTAGCTTTTGTTTGGCCATGTCCTCATTTTTCTTGCAATATCTAAGAAGCATAGATTTACCTTTCTCTGGGTGTTTTGAGCTTTTTGTTGGCAGTGTCCTACATTTTTTCCTCGCAGTGTCCTCCTTTTTAGCATGGCTAAGGAGCATGGATTTACATTTCTATATGAGTGTCTTCAGCTTTTGTTTATCCATGTCCTACATTTCTCTTGCAGTGCCCTCCATTTTAGCATGACTAAGAAGCATGGATTTAGCATTTCTGTATGAGTCTTTTTAGCCTTTTGCTTGGCTATGCCCTCCATTTTTCTTGAAGGTCCTCCATTTTGTGATGCCTTGTCCTCCTTTGAGTTTGCAACATCTAGTCATCCTGCTAAAAGAAAACCCCTGAAAGGGAGAGGAAGTGAGGTTGGCAAGAGCATGGCTTAGAAAGCAGCCTTCCCATGTTAAGAGAGGGTGCTTTTTAGTGGGGACATTATTGTGTGCCTCCTATATGGCTTGGGATGGAAATGTGAGAATAAGCTTCCTCCACTCTTTTCTTTTCTTTCTATTTGAGAGGTGGGGCTGAGGATACCAAAAAGACAAAGAATTGTGTCTTTGAATAGACTAGATCAAGCTTGAAATCTCCCTGGACACCAAGATGGCTAAACTGAGGCTGTCCAACTTTGGCCACATCATGAGAAGGCAGGACTCATTGAAACAAAACCAATAGTGCTAGGAAAGGTGGAGAGAAGCAGAAAGAGTGGAAGACTGCAGGCTTGATGGATATACTCTATTAAGGATGTCATGGGTATGAATTTACAGGACCTAAGCAGACTAGTGGGGGATAGGGGGTCTTAGAGGTGTCTCATCCACAAGGTAGCCATGAGTCAAGATCAACAACAACAACAAACTCTTTCCTTATTCTTTTTTCCTTCTCCCCCTTTTTGCCCATTCTGGCATGCTTTAATTGGACAGTCTCCCTCCTTAAAAGTATTTCTGCTCGACTTCTCCAGCATGCATTTGAGCATGTTTTGAGAATGAATCTCTACATCCGCCAGGGCTGAGCTGCTTGCCCCTCTGCGGTTCAGCAGATTGGAGATAAATTGTCCTGACAGGCTGGAGCCTTAGGTCAGTGGCAGGGGGAGTCTAAAGAGAGGGGTTAAAAAGCAGAACAGGTGTAAGGAAAGGGTTAAGCTTCCAGAGAAGTTGGTGCAAAAATATCAGATGCGCCAAATGCATTCTTGCTTCTCTGTACCTCTCTCTGTGTGTGTGATAGAGAGACAGAGAGAATAATTTTTCCGTGAAGGAATACCTATTGTATGTGTGTGTGTTCAGACTCTTTGTATCAGGTTGCCATTTCACACAGCACTTGCTCTGCTGAACTTCTCCACTATCACTCTACACCACCAGTGCTTCTTTCAGGAATTAGAGCAAGGGGCAAGCATGTGCCAACACTGTTTTAACACAATTCAGTGTTGGAAAGAAGAACTTCAGTGGTGATATATAAGTGTCTCCATGCTGACCTGTGAGTGGTTCTTTGGAGTAAAGGCAGGAATCATGCAGTCCTCCTCCAGATGTTACTGGGTTGCAGTTCTTAGCAGTATTCATTATTGGCTGTGCTGGCTAAAGATGGCAGGATCTGCAATCAAACAACAGGCACATAATTTCCACTTCTCCTTTAGAAACCATATCCCCAATGGCTTGTCTGGAGCTTTCTCAGAAACCGCCAAGAAAAGGAATTTCAGAGGTTGTGAAGTCGAAGGCTTTCATGGCCGGCATCCATAGTTTTTTGTGGGTTTTTTGGGCTATATGGCCATGTTCTAAAAGAGTTTATTCCTGACGTTTTGCCACGTTTGAACAGAACAATACACAGATTAACATGGAAATTCCTCCTTACCTAGGGTCGCACAGTGTGTGTGTGTGTGTGTGTGTGTGTATCCAGCTCTCTTCTATGCCAGCATTCTCTGAAGGTGCCAGCCATAGATGCTGGCGAAACATCAGGAATAAACTCTGCTAGAGCATGGCCACATAGCCCAAAACCCCCACAAAAAAACTATAATTCCACAGGTTGTTCCTGTAGCCAGAAACACTTTCCTGACTGCAACCCCTGCCTCAGACTAGAGTTCTTGTTGTCCAGTTATTGCTAACCTGTTCTTTTTAACTTCAAAATTTTCAAAATGCCTTCGGTGGTCATACTTTCCATGCAGCCTTAGTACTGTAGAGCTCTTTCACCAAGAAATGCAGTTGGTAAGTGCAGTAAGCAGAAGCAATGCTCTCTGTCCTCTTAAGTGTCTTTGTAACTTTGTGAATATTCCATTTTATTTATTCATAGTTTAACAGAGGTTGTGTACTTTTTTTCTACACATCAAGTTAGGTTGTATAGAGCAATGCTTCTTAACTGTACAGGATGGGGGACCAGAAATTTTTCCCCAATGTGCCAGTAACCTGTCCATTGGCTAAGATTGGCCTGTTACAGACAGGCCAAAATAAAGCTGCTTCGAGTCACTTTGGAGGTATGGTATTTCAATGATGCATAACTCCTACAAGTCCAAAAGCCACACTAAAGCTGCACTCCAGTCCTTAGGACCGGAGCATGGCTTTGGTGCGGCTTTTGGACTCTTAGAACGCATGCATCATTGAAATACCATACCTCCAAAGTGACTCGAAGCAGCTTTATTTTGGCCTGTCTGTAACAGGCCATTGTTTCTTTCCAGGAAACCTACCAAGGAGCAACAGCCAGTGGCTCAGGGACTGACACAGGTCCAAGGATCACTGATTTGAGTAGCACTGATATAGAGGGACTGTTGAGAAAGACCACAGCTGTCCCTCTGCTGCAAGGCCAGTGGTGTCACTAGGATTGTCACCCACACCATACAGAATCCTTAGTAATATTTTTTTGAACTAATGTTTTTCATAAATCATAATTCCCATATATCATTGAATGGAATGGGAATAGCTGTGGCATAAACAACTAGCAAAATTAAAATTATACCTTTAAATTACAATATATGCACAGCCTAAATGCATTTACATGTACATACTTTCATGTTGTTAAAGTGAAAATTTGATAAGATGTGATATTTTTAAAGAAAAAATTAAAATATGTTTTAAAAAATTAGATTTCAGAGTTTAAAATTTCCTTCATTTTTTTAAAAAAAAGAAAAATCTGAGCCCTCTGCTTTCTCCTCTCACTGAGCCTTGCCCCACTCACACCATTTCCAGCATTTTAAGGGGATGCCAGTGAATGCCATAACCAGTTTCTGCCAAAAGGCAGATGTTTGGGAAGCAGTAGTGTCACCCCTCCACATCCTCTGGTGCGCTTCGCATTCCCCACTCCCTCCCCAGTGATGCCCCTGAGGAAAACTATATCTGAGACAGTTTCAAGTTATATTTTATTACAATAGCAGTTAGAAGGCACTTTGCAGTGATCCCATCTTTCCTTGCTTAATGGATTTTCCAAGACAAGAAAAAAGACAGAAGAAGCAATGGAAAAAATGGGGGATGGGGGCTACAAGTGGAAGATGATTGGCTTTACCATTATATCTCAGCTGAGCTTGCCAAAAAGGGGAGGAAAGGTATAAAATATATACATATATGGTCCATTTTCTTGGAACTATTTGAGGTTAATCAAGATTGATTGGGCAGTCTAAATATTAGACAAGTGTCAACCTACCCTGCTCTTCCACTCCCCCATTTTAGTCTATTACATGCTTGTCTTGTCTGTGTGTGCATGTTAGTAAGTGTAGGTGAACCAGTAAATTGTAGCTATGAGTATGCATGGGTAGTTTTCAAAAAAGGTGGTGTAAGGCAATGAAGAAATGTTAAACTACTGGCTCTTAGCCTTCTTGGCTCACAGACCCCTTTGAGAATCTGGTGAAAGCTCTGGACCTTCTCCAGAAAAAAAGGCACTGAAATGCCATTTTTGAAGTAATAGTAAATGCCATTTTCAAAGTAATGGAAGGAAACAAATGGAGAAATCACTTTTTCTTGCACCTGGTTCATGGATGTAAATATTTTTTTTTAAATGTAATCGAGGCAGGGCAATAAAATCCACATCTGCAGCCAGCTTTGATCTGTTGTATATGATAGTGAACAGCTCTTGTACAAAAGTATGTAAAAAGCTTGTAAGTGCTATATCAAGTTGCAATGAGTCAGGATATAATGTAAAGGGAATGAAATTTATAAGGTATGTGCATTTGTAAGTGTGGTCACCTTTTAAAAAATTGAGATGAGATAATGTGTTCTACCAGAAAGGTCAAATGAATTAGGAGATGATTGTATTATTGCATGCTGTAGTTCTTGGGAGCAGGGAGGGAGGTTTATATCCAAATGATTTGTCTGTTGTCCCTGATTATTTTCTGGCAGTTCCTGGCACCAGCTCAATATTTTATTCCCACCCTCAAGTGAGTTTCTTTTTAATTCCTAGACATGTTGGAACAATAGGCTCCTCTTCCCTTTTCTTTTACATTTTTAAAGAGGGGTTTTTGGGTTTTTTTGGTATCAGTGAGGCACTTCTGCTTAATATAACCCAAAAAAGAAAACTTTTAAAAATTCATAGAGAAAAATTGCCTTCAAACCATAAAACTGCAAACAGCAAACTGTGGCTGAGTTCTAAGAAAAACTTTGGAAGAGCCCTATTGCAGATCCAAGAAATTTCTCCAAACAGCTTCTCAAAAGAATGTAATAAATAGACATGGAGGTGAAAACAACCAGCCAAATCTGGCTAAATTCACCTACCGTTCAATATTTTATAGATGAAAACTGGGGCACATGTGGTCAGGCAACATCAGTGTGTGGACAAGGCAGCAAAAGGTATTCATGAGGAAGAAGAGACAAGCTAGGGGAGGCTGCAGCAGTTTGCTTTTGGCTGAGTCTGCTGGAAAAGGCAAGATTCACACACTGCACAAATGTTATAAATGTTATAAACTCTCCTCATTGAGTTGGTACAGTGCAAACTAGTTTTGTGCTTTGAAGTCACTTTGAAGCAATCAAAGTAGACTGAGGACAAAGGGGGGAAATAGGGGGAGAGAGAAACAGAAACATTTTTAAAAGGCTGAGAAAATGGAACAACAGAGAATTAACCAGGATTATCCCTGTCAAATCAGGACAGTTGGAGAGTATGGTGCCTTGAAAGCTCATGATTCTTTAGACTGATCTGGAAGAGGGCAAAATCTACAGCACTGAAGAGGTGAAATCTGTATAGTCTTGCTTTCCCTTCACAAACATAGGATTATAGTAGCTATAATTAAGAAAAAGGTCTGGAAATGGCAGATTTTGAATTTGTCTCTTATTTTTGTAGGGTCAGGAGCCTGAATCCTGATTGTTCAACATGGGGAGACAACTAGAAATATGTGATTTGAAAGGTTCATGACATGGTGTACTCAGTGCAGGCTGTCTTGTCATTTAATGATTTTATGATTAAATGTTTTGCATTGAATTAAAAAGCATTAGTGCTTTGATTGTGTTTTACTGTATGGCAGGAGGATGGATTGGATAGCTCTTACAACTTCATGATTCTGTGATTCTATTTTAGATTCATAACATTTGTGCAGTGCTTTATGTCACACATCGGGTAAAAACTACATTTTCCCAGCAACAACATTTTGATGATTAAATTACAGGTAATCCTTCCTTTAGGAAACATATTTGGATTCCTTGCACTAATTGAGTAACAACTGTGTTATTCAAGCAAAGGCATTTGGATTCTTTGCAACTATTTAATGTCTGCAGAGTATTTGTAGGCATTGTACTAAAATAAGTGATCTGGAAGGGTCTTTGGCTCTAACTTAAAAAGATCTTGGATGATCACAAATTATAGTTTCTATTGTTCATACAATCATCATTTTAGTGTTTCAGTTAACAGTAAACTCATTGCTTTAAGATAGGTTTAAGATTTCTACAGATGTTGAAGTCTAATTGGCTCCATTGACTTGAAATTATTGAACCTTTCCCCAAGTGTGTGTATATATATTTTAAAATCACTTATCCTATCTAGATACCCATAGTAATTTGTGTCATTTGTGGTGGATGCATACCAATGTAATACAGTGTTGTGAAATATTCATCCCTTTCCCCATGCTTGACAAATATATTAACATAGAAAAAGCAAAGAAAGAACAACACAGCTAGCACCACCAGAATCTGGTATGCATCTGTTTGCAAATCACTACAGTTGGCCCTTCTTATACACGGATTCAAGCATACACGGTTTCAAAATGTTAAAAAAATATATAAATTTCAAACATCAAACCTTGATTTTCCATTTTTTATAAGGGACACCATTTTGCTTTGCCATTATATTTAATGGGACTTGAGCATATATGGATTTGGTATACATGGGGGATCTTGGAACCAAACCCCAGCGTATAACAAGAGTCCACTGTATTTGTCTAATGGTACTGAGGGGCAAAGAATGAGCAAGTAATCAGGAGGATGAGTGGGAAATTCTCCCTGTATTAGTTATTTTTTTTTAAATATATACCTTATCTTTTGATATACTTATATATTTTTATTACAAAACATCAAGGCAGCTTATGATGAAATCAAGTTAATTATAAAACCAATATCAATAATCACATCAACCAGGAGTAAAATTAATTCTGAGTAGGACGGGTTAAAAAGAGTTGTACATGCACTCTATTAAATGGGAGGATGTTGTTACATGCAAGGTCAAACTAATGTTGTTCTGCATATCAGGACAAGATGCTTCAATATTTTTTTAAGCCTGACCTAAAAATAAACAGCATTAATGGAAACAGATCTATAGACTGCTCTGGGGCAAGAACTCTATCTTGTTTCTGTATCAGATGCTTCTCACCCAATGTGAGTTCATGTACATTTGCATATGGTGTAGGCAGAAGGGAATGTAGATACTTAATCATAAAATGACGGAGCATATACATTTTGTTATCATCAGCACAGTATGATTAACAAATGTCATCTATGAAAAATGAATAAGGGTGGGTTTTTTTGTGAAACATGACACAGTAGCAAATTATAATCCTTTATGCCTTTGTCTTATATTGTTTTATCACGGCTTGCTTTTCTTTTCTAAGCATGCATTTTAAGCCTTTCTTCTCTATGGAAATCTCATGTAATTGAATATCTGCATTGTTTCCTCATCACCTAGCTTGGTCTGACATTTTTGTATCTTTGGAACCTTTGTTTCTCCTCCATGAATATTACAAAAAGCCCACTAATTCAATGGAGCATTACAGTAATCACACATTTTTCAGTTCAGATCTTGAATTTACATATGTTTCCATTTTTAAACACTTAAGAAAGATATTTTAGTTTTTTATCTGACAGTTGTATTTGGTGCGTATACTGGATAGCTATTTTCTCTACCACAGTAGACACATTTTCTGGGGTCTGTATTTTAAACCTACTAGTTAAAGTAAGTTTATAATTCAGATCATAGAACATTTGTCTGTTCTGTTCGAGAAAACAGCTATCCGATGTTGCACCAAATACAACTTACAGTTATAAAACTAAGAGCCTGCAGGGTGTAGTGGTTTGTTTGACTGCGACTCTGAAGACCAGGATTTGAATCCTTGCTCGGCCATGGAAACCCACAGGATAAAGTCACACTCTCTTAGCCCCAGAGGAAGGCAAACCTCAGAACAGATTTTGCCAAGAAAACCCCATGCTAGGTTCACCGTAGGGTTGCTGTAAGTCAGAACGGTCTTGAAAGCATACAATAAAAACCACACAACAGAAAGATGACAAAAAGTACTCTTTGTTGAGGTGAGCCACCCCCTCAAGAAAACAGTATAAATATGACAGATACTTTATACCTACTAATAAGAATCTTGTTTCCAAAAAAACAAGATGCTATAGCATAGATAACAACATAGATAGCAAGTTCACTAAATTTGCACCAAAAAGGTAAGCCATGCACATTAATGAGACTGGCATTTTCTATGCTCCTAGATTGATAACAAATTCTTTTTAGGAGAGCTGGTTCAGAAATAATATTGACCCTCTGTTAACCATGGTTAAAGATCCTGAGAGCCAGCAATGGAGATGGGCTGCTTCCTTCTTGGGAATTTCAGTTTCTCTACTCCTCCTTTCAGTTTCTCTACCCACTTTAACTGCTATGGCTGCCTCATGTGGCCTTCGGGGGTCTGTAATTTAGTAAGACCTAAGAGCTCTGTGGATGAGAATTCAAAATGCCTCTTACTAAACTACAAATCCCAGGATTCCACAGAGGCAGCTGTAGCAGTAAAAGTGTTATTACAGCTCTATAACAGTATACAGTGTTCCCTCCAGTCCAGATTCACTGGGGTTAGGGGTGAAGGACTCCTGTGAATGTGGGAAAACAGCGAATGAAAAAACACTATTCTTTTTTACCTGAGGGAACATTTCTCTAGGAATATCCAGGTCCTCCAGTGCAACTCTGTGGTCAACATCTGCTAGAGGCTGATCACAGAATCATGCTGGAGAACCTACAAATGCCCCAGAGAAGTGTTTTCTCTAGGAACTTCTAGGTTCTCCAGCACAACTCTGGTCAACTTCTCGCAGAATCGCACTGGAGCACCTAGAGATTCCTAGAGAGGACATATTAATTAAAACTGCAAGTAATCAAAGCTGCAGAAGTCAAAGCTGCAAATGTGGAGAGCCAATTGTAGTGAGATATTTTAGTGTTAAATTACCTTGGCACTGAGCTAAAGACTAATGCTACTTAAAGTTTCCATTTAATCAGAATTTTAAATCTCAAGCTGTTCTTTCTACGTTGCTTGTTGTTGTGTGCCTTGAGTCATTTCTGATTTATGACGATCTTAAGGTGAACCCGTGGGGTTTTCTTAACAGTTCCACAAATATTGCTTACCATATTAATTGCTGGAAATATTATTGAGCACATATTTGAGCGATTACTTACTCTCTCAATGCAGTAAATAAAATTACAGTGATTTTTTTAAAAATGTGCAAGCCACGTTTTACTTTAAAACATGCTATGCAGTTTGTTGCTTGCATGAGGAGGAACTATTCCCCTCACCCTAGCGGGCAACTGAATGGCAAATGCATAAGCAGGTCTCCACCTACCACCATCTGTTTCCTTTTACTACACCTGGCAACCGCCTAGGATTCTTGGGCATTTCTCTAGTTGACTGTCTTTTCTTTCAGAATAAATGCCAAGATGCCTTCTTTTGTTTCCCTGTTAGTTTAGAGGGAGTTGGGGGGGGGGGGCAGAATTTCTAAATAAACTTTTTGTGACACCTGGCAGCAGAACAAAGAGAATGCAACTGGGGAAATAGAAGGAGAATAATTTGGCCAACCCAAGCAAAGGGTTTTCAACAGTCCATGTATTAAATTACAAGACTCCTTTACCACTTCTTTGTAGTCAAAGAATATAAAAACACAGAAGCTCAAGCAACTGTGCAACAATTCACCTCATTCTCCGTCAGAGTCTAGTTCTAGTATCAATGTGCTCTGGATCCTGTCCAGATTTAACTTTGCCAGAAATGGTGCTGCTTCAGATGCGTCCTGCATGGTGAGTAACTAATTGGTATGCAGTTCACACCATTTAGCAGAATTGACTCTGTAAATGCCTTGTTGGGTGTTGTCATCTCCTTTTTCTGTTTGTGTTTTCTGGTTCACTTCCAATTAGTGAAGTGAGAAGGGGTTAAAGAAAAGCATATGTTGGCTCTAAAACAATCTTATTCTAATGTCACACACATCTCAGAACTATTTGTCCTTTTACAGTTGTTGCTGGGTCATATCTGTTTAAAGTTTTCTAGGGAGCTGATGCAGAGGTAGCATGTACATTGGTGTAAATTGCATCCTCTTAGTTAAAAGAGCAATTTTCTGTAATGTCTGCAGTTGAACTGAGTTTTAATACAGAATATTTAAACTACCATGTAAGTGTGGCACTGTTAAAGGTGAAGCCCCAAATGCGTTTAAGGACAGACTATAGGAAGTACTTTGGCCAGCTGTTTTCTGTGATACTTCCTGATTATTTATTATTTTGGAGTAAAAGTTCAGAGTCCAGAAGGCCATGGCCAGATGGTTGCCTTGGGAGCAGCAGTATTAGCAATATGCCACCTCTTTTGAAACAGCCACACTAGTTTCCAGTTTTCTTGGAAAAAACTGAAAGTGCTTTCTTTAAGACACTGTATGGTCTGAACTCTACTCAGCTGCAGGACTTTTGCCTTCCATATGTTCTTCCTACGCATGCTGAATTCTAGTGTCATTTGATTATTTGAAGAAATCTTGTGATAGACGTTTCTTTTGTTCTACAACCAGGGCCTCTTTCAGTATGTTTTACATGTGGAGTAAATGTGTACTTATGCTAAGAGTTGTCTTTGGTAGTTTTTTAGGCTGTATAATGTTGACAGTAAACATTATGTCATTCATCTGTACCTACAGACCTGGAATTTTTCAAGCAAAAGTATTGTTAATTCTTACATGCCATAGATAGCAGAACTTGTTGAGGAGGGAGAGAATATCATCTGGTCCTTCTTAGCTATTATAGGCCCGGTACAGACGGATGGCTCCGTGCCCACCCGTCTTTCTCACTTGTCAGTGCCGCAGCAGCTGCACCGCACCGCACCTACACACCGCCAAAAAGAAGCCACTCTAAGCAGCTTATTTTTTGTGGCACCGTAAAGGGAAAGGGCACCGCCATGACGCCACTTCCTGGAAGTGATGTCCGGAAGCTGTTGGATGCTGCGACGTCATCATGGCGGCCGCCGTATAGACAGGAAGCCGTCATGATGATGGAATCCGTACGGACTAGGGTTCCGGAGCATGCAGTTGGTGTGCGCTCCAGAAGCCTAGAATCGGCACAGGCATGCCGCTACCTGCCCATCTGTACTGGGCCATAGATTTGTTTAGGAGCTTTTCTGGGACTGGACCACTGTTTTTTAGCTACCTAATGAAAAGTCAGGGTTAAATATGTTCTCCAGTATGATATCTTTGTAGTTAAGACAGATACAAAGAGTATGTTTAGCTTCTTTTCAGTGGCTCTGGTGTCTGTTTTAATCTAACTTGTTTATGGATCAATCTCATCCCAACATACTACTCCCAAGAATGGATAACCAAATGTCTCAGAGATCATAATCAGGGCATGAAGGTCATCATCTTTCTCTGTCCCTAGAATGTGTAAAGGTATATTGCCTTTATTCTCCTTCAACTAATTGTCTTAGCCAATAGCCATGGTATGTGGCCTACCATAACCATATAAATGAAGGGCAAAATTCAATTCCAGTGCAAGTATGAGAAGAGCAACAGGAGCCAAAATTAGACTGGAGCTGCATCCACACTGCAGAATTAATGCAGTTTAACACTGCTTTAACTGCCATGGCTCAACATTATGAAATCATGGGACTGTAGTTTTGTGAGGTATTTAGCCTTCTCTGGGCACAGAAATAATGCAGGTTGATACCACTTTAAGAGATGTGGCTCCATCTTATAGAATCCAGGGATTTGTAGTTTTATAAGGTCTTTAGCCTTCTCTGCCAAAAAGTGCTAGTGCTTCACAAAAATACAAACCCCAGGGTTCTATAGGTTGGAGACATGACAGTTAAAGTGGTGTCAGACTGCATTAATTCTGCAGTGTGGCAGCAGCCTTCAGTGAAGGTGTGGGTAGTTCCAGTGGGACTGAGTGATCCTCTTCAAGTTGGCCAAGTGACTCAAGGCCACACTTGTATTTGTATCTGTTTATCTTTTAATTATCTCAAGTGAAAAGGGTAAATATTATTAAATTCATTGTAAAATCCCTTCTCTACTGACTTAATTAAGTGAACCATAAAATAAATTACTTTAAAAAAATTATTGGTTGTCTGTCTAGCACCAAGCTCCTTCCTCCAGCTCACTTGCCTTGTGGGTCAATGTAATTTTCCCATATCCCCTGGCATACCTTGACTTTCTGGGGAGAGATGACATTTGCTCATTAAGTTCTCTACCCTATATTGTTGATGGGACAAAAAAATACTCCAGTCTTGAAAAATTAGTACAAAATGTCCAATTCATTAGTAAGTTCAAAAAACAACAACCCACAATTCTTATATTTTTTAAAAAGTAGTAAACTCCATTAATTGTTGCATTAATTGATGCATCTCTAGAGAAATCCCAGGATTGACAGAAATGCATATGTTTGGCTGACATTATTGACTTCGAGTAGCGCGTTTTGTTGATGGCTCCTTTGACAGTATTATGAAGGCATAGGTCTGCTGTTTCTTTTCCAGCTTCCCCAATACTATAGCAATCTAGTTAGCAAGGACAGTTTATGAAAGAAAGGAAGGAAGGAAGGCTAGATGGCAATATACAGGCACATGATGTTGCTTTTTCTTTCCTTCTCTCCTCAACCCTTGTTTTTCCTGGGCCTCTCACATTTTGAGTTTCCATTTCTCCTTAATAATTTCTCCTCTTAATTTGACATTCTCCCTCTGCATTATTGTTTTAATCTCAGTTTAAGTGCTTAGCATTTTCTGACCTTACTTTCTCCATCTTCTCTCCTGTCATCTCCTTAAGTTCGCAGTTTGCATGATCCTCAGTCTCCTGCACTGGCCTCCCCCAGCAGAAATTCACAAACCAGCACATGAACCATGTGAAATTAGTTCCCCTTTTCCTTCCTTCTCCATTAAATTTCCCCTTTTCTTCCTCCTTCACTAACTCACTAATTTAGTGAGTAGGCATCATAATTTATGACTCACTAAATATTATACCTCTTTTTCCACTGTAATTTCACTCCTTAGATGATAGACTAACATTTTTGGGCAGCTGTTAGATGCAAAATAAACAAATTAACAAAACTGTGTTAAAATTAACATGTTATTGCCAAGCTATGAAAATTTTGTAGTAGGAATGCTGCCACAAGGTGATGAAATGTTGCTTTATTTGTACCTTATAAACCTTGTTCCCCATTAAATGGCTGTGTCATAAAACCATATATAACTTTGATTTGCATTTTATTTGTCTGGTTAACATATTTACATTTTGTGGTTATTAGAGTTCTTCCTAGGTCCCTGTCTTTCAGCTTCATCAAATATCTTTTAATAGTGAAACATATCTGAAAACCCATTCCTACACATTCAAGTCACAATTTTGCCATCTATGCCACCTTAGCTGGTGAGAGCCAGCATGGTGTAGTGGTATGAGTGCTGGACTATGACTCTGGAGACCAGCGTTCGAATCCCATCTCTACATAAATCCACTAGGTGACCTTGAGCAAGTCACACTCTCTCGGCCTCACAGGATGGCAATGGCAAACCACCTCTGATTAAACTTGCCAAGAAAACCCTGATAGGTTCACCTTAGGATTGTCATAAGTCAGAAAGGACTTGAAGGCACACAACAATAACAAACTACATTACTTAGGATTTCCATAAGTTGGAAGGGACTTGAAGGCACACAGTAATAACAAACTACCTTAATTAGAAGGTGGTTAAGGGATTGTCTACACCAGGGGAAAATCTGAACCCACCCCAAAGTCAGTGCAGATAGTCCTCATGATGTATGGCCACTTCTGGGAAGAAAACCATTTTTTTTTGCCCTTAACCCGACTTTGTTCTAAGGTCAGGAATCAGCTGAATGTTTCCAAGAAGCTCCAGAGTGACCTCAAGTTATTTTGGTGTGTGGACAACTGGATCAGGTCCAATTTGGCTCAATCTGTTGTTTACACGCTAGGAGTAGTGCAGGGAAAAGGGATGGTCTGTTTATGGAACCAACAGCACTGCTTCCGCATAGACAGGTGCTCCATGTAATGCCTGCCCCACGCACCACAACTTCTGCTGTGGTCAGAACAGGATGCGCATGGAACAACAAGGAGGAGGGAAGAATGTCCCCTTCTTTGTGGATCACATGGGAGGATATCCCGTTCTGACTTCAGCAGAAGTGACAGCCTGCTGGGCAGGCTGTCACAGGGAGCTGGTTGGTTGGCAAGGTTGGAGTGGCAGCGCTGAAGAGGATGGGCCAGCAGGGCCAATGCAGCATTGGCTCAGCTGGCCCATGTACACAATGACACATCACGCTGGTTTGGGCATGGTGCATGTATTTGCCATCGTCATCAGCCCAGGGTCAGTCTGGGGTATAATGCTCCAGACTGGCTCTGTATTAAGCGGTCAGTATAGAGGTGTCCTAAGATTCTCAGGATAACTGAAGAACATCAGAACTATGCACCTACAGCAACATCTTGAACCCACTCCGCAGTATGATTTGCAAGTATTCTCTTGAGGTTTTGAAAGCCTGGGCAATAAGAGGTGGTCAGATGTTGGCTTGATGAAAGATCCCTAAAGTCTGACAGGTGCTTGAGGAATTTGTGTTTTTGGCCAGACATGGCACTGGTTAACTTTTGCCAAACTCAACTGACTATTGTTATGGACACAATCCAGTTCTACTTGCTCCGTCAGTCAACATAAAAGTTTAACACTCTGAGTCTGTCTTCTGGCTCACAAAACCAGGAAAGAACTATCTAGCATTTTTTAAAAGAAATGTGTGGCAAAGCATGTTGTCTGCACTCCACTTGAGTCTTCTGGCTCACAAAACCAGGAAGGAAGTACAGTATTTGGCATTTCTTAAAGAAATGTGTTGTGTGGGAGGGTGTTGTCCCCATCCCGTTTGAGTCCTGTGGAATGGTTTCAGACAGGATCACAAAGTAGTCACTGTGTTAACTGGTCAAAGCAATAACGTTGCATCTTGTTGAGCTGTCCAAACTTTGTCCTAACTGCAGTGCTTTCGAAATGTATGCAAGGAACCAGCATTCTTTTTGTACACCAAAAGTGATCCCGGTCCAATGTGTTCAGTGTTGTTCCTGCACCAAACATTCAACACTTATAACTCTCATGCAAGCAGTTTAGAGGGAGTGGTAATGGAACAGGTGAGATCTTCTTCTGAAGTAAGGAAAGCACTGCTGCATTGGAGTTCTGTCATCCCAATGTAATGTGATGAATACTCTGTGAGACCCAGAGTTCCCAGGCAGCAAAACCACTGTTTTCTTTTTGGTAACTTCTGGTACCTTTTTTCTCTGTAATGAAAGCAGAGATGGGAACAATGTGACTTGTGAATAAATGTATTGTGCTTTGAGGCCCACAAGGGGTGGGTTTTCTTAGGAATCATTGCTCACTGTATGTATTCAAATTGTCTGTTCACCGAATGCTCTCCTGGAATTCCATTTATGGAACTGCTCTGTCTTGTAAGTTTATTTTCTTGTGCAAACTTTAAAAGCCAACTCATCCTATTCCTAGTATTAAAAAAAGTTGATTGTAAAAGACATATTAAGAATCTATGAACTGCTGTTAAGGTCTATTCTCTTCCATTTACTCCTTCCTAATTCTGCCTGCTAGTCTGCTAGGACTTTCATGCTACCATGTCTTATAATCAGACTAAAAAAGAAAATCCTGAGATCTGTGGTCAAATCTCTCATTTTATGATTCTGTAAAAAAAACAAACCACTGAAGGAACAGATCCAGACTGCATTAAGAATGAAGGTTTAGCCTCTCTTCCCCCTTGCGCTGTATTCCCAATGGAATTTGATCCACCCAACTACAAGTGGAACTGCTGTTTTTTCTTACTGGGAAAAACTTGTATTTAAGACCTAGCCCCACAGCACAATTGTTGCATTCTGAACCACAGCAGCACAAAAATGGCATTTTAAAAAGTAAAGGCAGCTAGTCTTATCATGACTCTGTATTACTTTTTCAAGTCTGACCTTCAGTTTCATTATGGAAAGTAAACCTTTGACCGCAAAAGAATGAAATAGTATAATGTCTTCTGAGTTGGAAGGATTTTTCCCCCCTGATGTCCTTCAAGCTTGTAAAATTTGGGAATTTCCAACTTAGATCCACCTAGATTTCAATTTTTGGCCTTTGAAAAATTTCTCCTTCCTTCACCAAAACCAGCCAACCACAGGGATGACTTTCAGTTGGTTTGCAAGCAGTCACAAAATTAGGAAGATTGCAGCAGCTTCTCTAAAGAGTAAATTAGAAAATCCCAATTGTATGTTTAAAATTGGCTATTGAGAAGGACATTGTCGTACGTACTCTAAGCTTTGTTTCTCATAAGAGTGTTTCCAGACAGACAGCTCCTAGTGGTATTAGTTAAAAGACGTTGGGCAACAATTCTGTCTTTCCATCGTTGATGCATGTTCTGCAGAAGTGAAACAACAACAGACAGAACAGCAGAAAATCAGGGGAGGGTTGTAAATGAAATGTATTGTCTAGATTCCTTAATATTGCTTGAATGAATCATGCAAGTTTCACAATAAAAGCCTCATTTGGGAGCACCACCTGTAGTTTATGTTTGGTTGCTGTGCTACAACAGATGCCATGGGAAATAAACAAGCAGGGGGAAACAGTAGTATCTATTCCCTTCTGTTTCCAGGAGTCCATCTACATAACATTTCCAACTGTCCCTCACCTACCTGCCAAACCATGGTGTCAGGGAGGAACCGTGGTTTGGCTAATAAGTTAGGGACATAGGGAGGAAGCAGGATAGGAAGTCTGGCACCTTTCTGAATAGGAGTGGGACAGCCAGGTGACTGTAATGGTGAGCTGTGAGAAGAAAGTGCCAACTGGGCTGTTGTGAGAGAACTAAACCTGTCCCACTTAAGCATAAACTCCTAACTTTCCTCTTGTTTCGCTGCTTCTAGCATGAGTAGCTAAAGGAGGCAGATATCACCCTAGCAGACTCCTTGTATGAGTGTGTAGTAGGGTGACATGTAGAGGTAAATGTCAATGTCACAGAGTGGCTCTGTGACATTGGCATAACTACACTGAATTGTTACAGATGGTGTCTCTGGATCACAAGTCAATGGGAAATGCCTAGCAGTACCTGTCCTACTGCCATCCCCACTTCAAAAGCACCAGAGCTACTGAGAGAGAAGCCCTGTCTACCCTGACTCTTGGCAAAATGTTAAAAATGGTATGTGGTGCCACTGGAAGACTGCTCTGTTCAAGTGAACATAACATCTCTCTTCCATCCTTCACCCTTATTGTATTGGCCATGTAGTTTTTATATCCTGGTGTTGGAATGGGTTGACTCGTAGTATGTTCTTGTTTTGCACCAGTGCAGGAGGAGATGTAGATGTCTGAAACTCTGTGAGCTTCCTCCTCTTTCTTCCTGAAATAAGGAAGGGAACCCAGGCCTCTTTGATATTGTGTACTTTGTTGGTAATATAGTAAAAGTGAGGATAAACAAGATGTCATAATATATGACTGAAACCACCCCTCTTGTCTGCCTCTACCTTAAGGTTCGCCTCTCTTATATGCGGATGAAGTATCTCTTCTTCTCTTGGCTAGGAGTATTCATTGGCAGCTGGATTATTTATGTTCAGTACTCCTCTTACACAGAACTTTGCAGAGGACAGGACTGCAAGAAAATAATAGTAAGTATAATGGGCTACGTTAAACTATATTTTGTTTGTATTCTTTGTATTCTGTCTTTAATATTTTTATAAATAAACCTGGTGGAGATGTTAACTGTAATGATGTGTAATGACTGTGAACCTACATTGTATTCATAACAATATAAATGTAATTTTGCATGACCTAAGGAATTGCCCCAACCTTAAACTTGAAGGAGCTGCTCCAAGTGATGGAGTTCTGAATTGTGGAGAAATGGGGCACTTCAGGATGATGCAGTTAGGCTCCTTTGACGCCCATGAAGTGGCCTCCCTTGAATTTAAGGTGCATTTTGGGGAGGGGGTATTTACAATTGTGACAATAGTGCAACCATTATGAATAGCAGATCTGAATGCAGAGCAATTACAGATCTATAATTCTAGATTAGAAATATGTAACTGCAAGGCAAGATACTGGCTAATGTTCCTAAATATCACTTTTGCAAATGATCTTTCAGACTAAGCCTCACTAAGTTCTATGCCACTTACTCCCAAATTAATATGTATATGACTGCAATCTTAATTATGGTATCCAGAATTCTTTCAAGTAAAGCTATCTCCCAAGGCTGAGGTCAATTTTATTCTATAGCAGTACTGTTAGACTTCTGTGCAGTGAATGATTGTGAAGTGCAGACTATGGCTATATCCTGCTGTAAGCTGCAACTAGAGTAACCCACTGAATCAGTGGGAATGTAGATCACATATAGTTTACAAGTTCGCATTTGTTTAAATTCCACTGACTTTATGAGTCTAGTCTATTTGGGACTAACAGTTGGATTTAGGTCCATATCCTCAGACATTGTGAATGGATATGCTCCTCCAAGCTTTGATTAGGGGCCTTTTTTCCCTTGTATTTTGCTTTTGCAGTTAAGTAGATATTGTATTTCAGAAATAGACTTCCTCATGAGCTACTTTGCAAAACAAGAAAAACACAGGAGAACAAAATAAAAAAAAATCTTGAGCAGTAATTAATTGTTCAAATTATTGCTAACTCTAGTTCATTGAACAAAAGGAAACAGTTTAGACTCTGATTGAAATTGGTGTGCAAGTACAGAATAAAGGAGGGTGAGCAAAGGAGAATATAGAGATAAATGGAATTAAGTTCCTGGAACTGTAAGACAAAATGAACCCTCAGAGAGAGCAACAGTGGGAGACTAGTGTGGGGAATTTCTTGAGGTGTTATAGTGTACTTGTTGGTGTGTGGTAAATAGAAATTCACTAATGGATATTGAGGGCAGTGAAATAATACTAAGTGCTGAGTGATAAGATCTGACTGAGGCCTTGTCTATATTGGCCAAATAAACCAGCCTCTTCCCTGTCCTCTCAGTGAAGAGACTAGATAACATATGGCCCAAACCCAGGTTCTGGTGTGAACAGACTAGACAATGTTAAACCTGTTCAGTACCTCAGTACCAGAACCCTCTTAACACACATTTTAAAAACATCCAGTTTGCTTTGGATCAGGCCTGCACAACATATGGCTTGGGGCCACATGTGGTCCACTAAAGGATTTTAGGTGGCCCACGAGGATGTGGTACAACTTCAAGGGTCCTCCACTGCCTGGCTGTTTCCCGAGGAAAAGAACAGGCAGAGGACTAGGAGGACAGGCAAATGCTTGCCCTGCAAGGTTCCATCACCACCTCAATTTCTTCTGAGAAGAAGGCTGGGTAGTGGAGGAGGAGGATGGGCGAACAAGGGTCCTCTGCTGCTTGGCTTTCTCCCAAGGAGAAAGACAGGTGGAAGAGGAGGATGGGCAAACACTCACCCTATGAGGCACCTCCTTCACCTGGTTTTCTCCTGAGAAGGCCAGGTGGTGGAGGAGGAAGAGGGGCGAACATTCACCCCTCAAGGCTCCTCCATTGCTTGGCCTTCTCCCAAGGAGAGGTCTGGGTAAAGGAGGTGGAGGACAGACAAGGCTCCTCCACTGCTTATCTCTCTCTTGAGGAAGGGCTGGGCAGAAAAGGAGGAGGATGGAATTAATTTTAATTAATATTATTAATAATTAATTAATATTTAATTAAAACCTATATGTGGCCCTAAGAAGTTTAGCCTATTTTAATTTTGGCCCCTATCTAGTGCCAAGTTGTGCAGGCCTGCTCTGGATCATTCCAGAAGACCCAGATCCCTCCATTCTGACAAAGGGAGATGGTTTGAAATCTGTACCACTGTGCTGCCTCATGCATCCACCAACACCATGGATCGCTTGCTCTGAGGTCAGAACAAAGTGATGTGCTGTGTGCAAAGTGATTGACAACATAGTGGAACACACATGCACACAACTACCTGGTGTTGGAATGGAGGGCCTGCTATAACAGGGAGGTTGGGCTGCCCCTGGAGTGTCTTCGTTAGTGCAGACAGGACCTGGGTTAGCAGGGTGGATATTGGGACTGAAGAGTAGTATCTATATGTCCCATAGAACCAAAGATTGTTCATTCAGATATTGATGCTGTCCAGATCAATACATGTAGGGTATATGTAGTCTAGTCATCTTAGCATAAGATCAGGATTTTCAGAACTTCATCTGCATATACGCTTAGGGCACCGATCAGTATGTGTCATGGAAAAAAGGGTGGATCTCAGGTGGTGATGTTCTCTTCTGTTCTTTCCCAGTGTGATAAGTATAAGACTGGAGTTATTGATGGATCCGCATGTAGCAGCCTGTGTACAAGACAAACACTGTATTTTGGAAAATGCTTGTCAACCAAACCCAATAATCAGGTATGACTCTATATTTTTGTCAGCTTTAGAAAACCATGAAACTATTTAAAAATTAACTTTAAAAATGTCTGTGTACATTTTTATTTCATAGGATTTCTAAATGAAAGAAAATCTTCACTAGTCTCTATATGTTAAACCGCCTCTTGATTTCTGAATTTTTGGAGACTGGCAATGTAATGCTGTCTTCGTTCAGTGGACCTCAAGTGGTCACTTGGTGTCTACCTAATAATAAGGTAGTGATTTCTGAAAATGAGGACTTCCTAATTCAACAGATATATATTAAGACGTAAATTAGCTTGCAAATTTCATGTTAGATGCTTTAAAAAGAACTGACTAGACTGTAGAAATAATGCAGTTTGACACCACTTTGAGTACTGCTCCATCCTATGGAATCCTGGGATGTATAGTTTCATGAGCCATTTAGCCTACTCTACAAAAGAGTGCTGGTGCCACAGAAAACTATAAATCCCATGATTCTGTAGGATGGACCCATGGCTGTTAAACTGGTGTCAAACTGCATTGTTTCTGCAGGCTCACCCAGCTGTTTAGTGACTTCCAGAACCAGTGGAGTGTTCAAGGTGTTATTTGGATTTGGAAGATAATACTGGGATTGGAATTGAACCATTTGAGCCCTTTATACCAGTGATACTCGCAGTGGAACTCAAAGTGGTACTCACAGTCCATGAGCCATGGGCTACATGACCACAGCAAATTTCCAGGAGAAAAACAAACAGGACACAAATATGGTACAGGTCAATTTGGGGGAAAGACTTGCTGATCCCTGACATCAAATGAATTATGAAGCAATGCTTTATACTATACTAGCAGAAGGAGTGACATCACTTGGGGAGGGGGGAGATCACACCAGGTGACACCTAGAAGAGGAATGATAACTGGTTGGATCCTCCTGGCTTGCCACAGTGACAGAGGCCTACTCATGAGGAGACCTCTACCGTGGCAGCAAAGGAAAGAGCTTTACCGCGGTGGTGGGGGCGGAGGAGAGAATGGGGGAGAGGGTGGTCTTTCCCCTTTAATCAGAAGCCCCTCTGCCATCCATGCCTCCTTGTCATATATACATAAAATGTTTGAGTTTGGGGATGACAGCCAGGCACAAACCTAGTCCCTTTTACACTTCAGTTTACATCAAACTTGTGAAATGTTTTAGAAAGGTGGGAAAAAGTAAAGATGTCTCTTTTTCCTTTCATCTCTCCTGAAATTCTTCTCTCCTTCCTCAGCCCAAATGAGCTGCAGACAGATGAAATGGTTTATTAAAATTAGCTGCAGTATCTTGTAGGGATTAGGTATTGGCAGTTTTTTTGTTGTAGGCAAGTTACCTTTTGCAAAATATATGAGTATGATTATACTTTCTAGTGTCACAGTGTTATTTTTGAAAAACACTAAGATCCTAATCTGGGTAGTTGTGGAAGGGAATGAGTTCCATTACTTAGTCACAGCTAACTTTTAAAGATGGATTAGGTCCTTAAGGTACAATAGTCTACTCAAAAATATATTTTAGACAGATAAGATTTCAGATAAAGATAAGACTTGACATTCAGATTTGCTTCTATTTCAAAAAGTGTTTAGCTTGATGTCTCTTGTAGTCATACTGAACTGATACAGAAAGATATTCAAAGACATAAATGTTTCAGTCTACAAAAAATCTTATAGCACCTCTGAGACTGAGCGAAAGAAGTTGGTAGCATAGCTTTCATACACTCAATCTGTTTCATCAGATACATCTCAACGATAAAGCAGATTGAGTTCAGAAAAGCTAATGCTACAAGCTTCTTTCTCGCAGAGACTTAACTGCATGGGCCCCATTTTCACATCAATCATGTCAAGGGAAAAAATAGAAACATACCATGTTGAGAGCCCCAGTATCACATATCTTTGGAATTGCACAAGTGAGGCCACTACTGCCATCTCACTGTCCTCATGAGTTGCCTTTAATTCTGCCTCATGCCTCATTTTGGTATTTATGATTATTATTTTATGTTAACTCATGCAATTCTGGAGCTCAGCAATAGTGGATGGTTAAAAAAAATTAAAGAAAAGAAATGGGGGGGGGGGGAGAGGAGGGATCCCTGACACTACATGACTGGCAATCTTTCAACTGCCCAGCATAGGCACTTGTTCTATTTGCAGTAGGTTTCCCTCATCAATGAAAAGGGATTCCCTAATCATGGTTGGGGGATGCAACAGCTATGGGTCAGAGGCGTCATCATACAATAAGTATCACCAAAGCCACTTTTTTCCAGATGTAATCGTGTGTAGTAATCTCCGTCCCAAATCCTTTCTTGTACTGATCCTAAAAGAGTATAGATAGGTTCAAGATTCTTCTGTAAACAGACACTGAAGGGATATATAATTTAAAGTCAGTGCTTATTTACAATAACATACACATCTTCAACTTTGCTTTGTTCTGAAAATCTTGGCTTTACTCTGTACAGAAAGTAACTCTGTGCAGAAATACCTCAAATATTGTCTGTATCACATCAGTTGATGTGACAAAAGTGGTGGGATGTTATTACTGTAGCAGGCCCAGTCTTAGCAGTGGCAGCCTATTTTACATATAAAAAGACTGAGGGAATACCCTTTATGAGATGGCCACCTATGCTTATTTTGTAAATACTTTTATTAATTTGTTGTTGTTGTTTTTTTAAAAAACTGCTGCCCATTTAATCAAACCACCTTCTTAATAAAAATCAGTTAAGCCAAAGATTTACTAAACGCCTAACTGAAATAGATTATTGGTGTCAAACAAGATTTTCTTCTATAGGCTGGAATCTTCTATCCCTATTAATAACTTTACATATACAGGGTAATTAAAAAAGAATGGTGCAAAAATTAAGCTGTTCTTACTTGGTTTTGTACCATTCCTTTTTAATCACCCTTTACTTAGCTAAATAAAAGAGGCATCTTCTAAAGATGCATAACTGGACACCAGCAAGAGTTCCAATAAACAACATGCCTAAGGCTTCCTTCTTCTCTATGTAGTAGTAGCTTAACAGCAGCCTCTTACTGGATCCGGATGTCAAAGAGCTGCTCAATTCTAAATCTTGCAGAGGCAAGTCTACTTGTGTTCCCAGGATTCTGGCCATAGTTTTCATATCTTTTATTTTCTACAGATGTATCTAGGAGCGTGGGGTAATCTACAAGGTGTTATAAAATGCCAGATGGAAGAAATTGCTCACATTGATCTTAGAACTGAACTAGAACCAAGGAAGGAAACTATTCTGTTTGATAAACCAACTAGAGGAACTACTGTTCAGAAATTCAAGGAGATGGTCTATGGCCTTTTTAAAGTGAGTATCTTCTTTCTCATCTTAGGTCTTCAGTGTTGCCTGGTTAACTCAAAGAACTGGCAATATCTATGAAGCTACAATATTTCCTGTAGGCATTGTTGCGCAGTACTGGACTTAGTAATTGTTTGCTTGCAGCAGCATCAGAGTTTTTTTTTAAATTAAAAATGCTGTGTAAAATAAGTTTTTACTGGGATGAAATCTTTTTTCCCCTGCCTTGGGCCTGACACCACCACTATCCCAAGAAACTGGACTATTTGCACTACAAGTAGCAACAGGGGAAAGTGCTCTCATTGCTACTTGCAGTGGGGAGTGTTTTTTGGTCAGGACTGCTGGGGTGAAGGAAAGTCTTAATGCCCCTCCTCTTCACACACGGTGGTCATGATTTACTGAAGGTAAAAAACAAACAAGCCAAAGATTCCATACTCTGGAATGTTTGAGGCTTAATGTTTCAAACACCATGGCTGAGATCATGCATCACAGGACATTCATCTATCATGTAGCCACATCTCCATAGTTGTGTTTCCTGCTGGTACTGTCCCAAAAAGTAATCTTATAGAACACCTAACATGAGGATTTCTGTGTTGGGTGTGTGTGTGTGTGGATGAGCAGGTACATGTTCAGCTATTTTCCATTAGCTAAACTCACTGCAACAGACATCTACAGAGACTACTGGAGGTCCTCTTAGTGTCCCTGCAGACGACATCCTTTCAACATGTCCAGCTACAGGAAAATTGTTGGTTATATCCCCACTCTCTGACCACATGGAAATATCCAAGGGGGCAATGTTTACCAGGTAGGTAGGTAGGTTTTAGGAGGAATTTCTAACAGAATTCCAACCTCCACAATAATAAAAAAAAAGGTGAATGGTGATGGCATAAGTCCAATTTACACCATTATAATACACAAATAAGATGCCAGCCCATTTCTTTTCATGCTATATGATCCCTTTATCCAGAGCCTGGAGAGTTTAAAATTTGTTTTGCATCAATAGTTGCTTAACTAGTGCTTTGAGTTAGAAAATATGTGTCAAGTACCTTTATATCTATCTCTCAAACTACAGGGGCATCATGATTTTGTTAAGTTCCTAAACTGTACTGATAATAGCTGTATAACTCAATTACAGATACAGTTGGACCACCATATCCATGGATTCAGCCATCCACAGTTTGCAAATATTCACAAACACACTCACATCCAAAAAAACAAACCTTGATTTTGCTGTTTTAAAGGACACCATTTTATTACTCCACTGTATGTAATGGGACTTGAACATCCATGGATTTTGATATCTGGTGTGTGTGTGCATGCGTGTGTTCTAGAACCAAGCCCCAGTGGATGCCAAGGACCCCTTTTAACAATTAATTCTCAGAATCCTACATGAACTGTTATGTTACATAACTGTACATATACCTATCTATGTACCAGGAGTGCTAAGAGACTCCTTTATTGAATTGTTAAGATGCTTAAAGGCACCAGCAAGAGTGCCCAATGTTCATTGGTGCCCAGTGTGCATTGGGACTGATGCACATCAGTCACATTGTGCACACTGGGCACTTTGTTAGCTCTTAATGTAAAAGCAGCCCTCTAGTGGATATCAATGTTATGCAACTGTACAGTTCTAATACTCAGATACGTAAATCCATTTATGAAGACATTCATCCTCAGCAAGATTCCCGCCAATATTTTAAAAGAACTTAATGTATATGATATTTGACTGTCTATTCTCACCTTCTTTATAGGAAAAACTAGGTGAGCAAGGAAATCTTCCCGAGCTGGTTAATCTCATCTTGTCCGTTGCTGATGGGAACAAAGATGGTCGAGTTTCTTTGCCAGAAGCGAAGTCAGCATGGGCACTTCTTCAGCTGAATGAATTTCTGCTTATGGTGATTCTCCAGGATAAAGAGCATACACCCAAACTGTTGGGATTTTGCGGGGATCTGTATGTGATGGAGAAAGTCGAATATACCTCTCTCTTTGGAATAAGCTTACCATGGGTCATAGAACTTTTTATTCCCTCTGGTTTCAGAAGAAGCGTAGATCAGTGGTTTACACCGTCATGGCCTAGGAAGGCAAAAATAGCCATAGGGCTTCTAGAATTTGTAGAAGACATTTTCCATGGACCATATGGGAATTTTCTTATGTGCGATACGAGTGCCAAAAACTTGGGTTACAATGATAAATATGACTTAAAAATGGTAGACATGAGAAAAATAGTGCCAGAAAATAATTTAAAAGACCTAATTAAAGATCGTCACTGTGAGTCTGATCTGGATTGTGTGTATGGATCGGACTGTAGAACTGTATGTGACCAAAGCAAAATGAAATGTACTACAGACATTATTCAGCCAAACTTAGCCAAGGTGTGCCAGTTGCTTAAAGACTACTTGCTTCGTGGGGCTCCTCTGGAAATACATGAAGAGTTAGAAAAGCAACTGTACTCATGCATTGCCTTGAAAGTTTCAGCAAACCAGATGGAAATGGAGCATTCCTTAATACTCAACAACCTGAAAACTCTACTGTGGAAGAAAATATCTCATACAAACGATTCTTAGTTTCTTTGTCTCCCAAAACGCCGTTGCTGCTGTTGGAGTTGACCACTTTGTGTGAAAAGTAGCTTCAAGATCTAAAATATTTTTATTTAGCCTCCATCTTTCGAACACTGCCATCAGTGATTTTTTTTTTCCAGTTGGAAAATGATGTTCTCTAAATATCTGCCTGGCAGAGACTACTGAAGTCTTATGGCTGTATAACACTCCCATTTGGGAAAGAGTATAGATTGTGTTCTCCTCTTGCCCTTACACAAGTTAGGATAGCTTGAGAAGGGCATTTAGTATCTGTGGGAACACAATAAATATGAACATAATTTTCTGAGCCAAACTTGCACGTTCACAGAAAGCACTTGGTACACTCCCAGGACATCAGTCCCATTTTGGAATGCAAGTGAGAGTTCGCGTTGGAGTACTTCATTATTTCAACAAAACTTTGCACATGGAAAACCTAGTATTTCAAATCAAGAGTTATAGGTTAGCCTTTTCCCTGTTGTGTTAGCAGGGTGTGCTTCAAAACAGGGTGTCCGCTTGAAGAGGAAGAGTACGAAAACATCCCACCTGCATTCAGAATTAATGGTTTGAAGAGGCCTAGTCTTTAAACACTGCTGTGCAAAGTTTCTCTTGTCTTCTTCCCCACACTTTCTTCTTTCTCTTGTCTCACCACTCCTCATCAAATAAGAAAATAAGATTGTGGTGTTTTAAAAAATTTATGTGAGGTTTGTTTTTTAAATTGAAAGGAATTTACAAAAAATAAAATTCTGAACACCCATCAGTACTAGAAACTAGCATGGTAAAATCCAAGCTACTGTTTGTAAATTAAATGAATATTTGGGGGGGGGGATTGTTTACTAACCCTAGCATGGCAAAATTTGCACATTTATTTTTAAGAAAGAAAATCAGTGTGACAATTCAGTATGTTTTAAACTGGAAGGTTTTGGAACTACAACTTTTTGTTACATTTTTACATTTGTATACACATTTACCTCATGCGTACACTGAATGTTACTTAGTTTGCTGAAAATTCCTAGTTCAAAGTAGATATTGTACCATGCTAGCAGTGAAGGAGTTCAGTGAAGCATGTTGCACTAACATACAGTAGTAGCAATATTTAAAGACACAGAAGTAAATGGAACAACTGCATTCATTTAGGTCTTAATATAAGCAAATTTAAAACCAAAAGGCGAAGAATTGGATGGGGTGCTTAAGCTGATGTTTGTACATGGGCTGAGATTCATTAACTTTGATGCAACTGTTAATCCAGTTGCAGTTGCTGCTTGACCACAAAATATTTAAAACCATAGAGCGCAATCTGGCCAAAGTTAAGTACACCCAGTAGCCCAGTTCTATGCATGTTTATTCTGTTGGACTATGACTCTGGAGACCAGGGTTCAAGTCCCAGCTCAGCCATGAAAACCCACTGGGTGACCTTGGGCAAGTCACATGCTCTCAGCCTCAAGGGAAAGCAGTTGCAAACTACCTCTGAACAAATCTTGTCAAGAAAACCACATGATAGGCTCACCATTACACTTAAACAACTTGAAGGCACACAAGAACAAATTTTCAGTATCTCCTAGGTTGGTGTAGAAATTCAGGCTCCATTTTGAATGAGGATTTAATTATTGACATTAAAGGGAAAATATGCGTAATATTAGCTGGAGCTTGTCCAGCTGTATCCATAAGCAATTAAGCCAGCACTGTTGTATCCAAGCCCATTCATTCAGGAGTCAAAGCAGCTCACTGTTCTGGCCTTCTAGATCATGTCAGTTGATCATGCATCAACTTGAAAAATTAGTTATTTTCAAAGCTTAGCAGTAACCTGTCATAGGAACAGTGTTGGCTGGCATCTTGTACTGCAGTTAGATTTGTAACCTAGTTACAGATCCATTACCTGCTCCACATACTACCTATTCATGATTGTGGAACTATTGCCACAATTGTAAATGCTTCCAAATCTCATTTTCAGCTCCATGGAGTCATGCTGAACAGAGGTCTGTTCTGTTCTGTTGATCAAGGTCAGCAGAATGACATTTCCAGCTTTTTCCCACCAGGACACATGGCTGTGACAATCAGCAGGACCTTGTTGCAATTCCACCTTGCACTGCATATCATTGCAGGAAGGGGGCTGCAGACACCTTGTGCCTTGATCACCAGACCAGATCGCCATCATTTGGAGCAGCTCTAGTAGATTGGGGGAATGGGGTCAGATGATGATAGTTCGTTCTGCATTCATGATGCAGAATATTTCCTATGTTACTTTTGGAGACAATTGCTATAGTGTGCGGCGGCCCTAAATTGAACCTACAACTTTTTTTCTTTTTTTGTGCAGAATTTGTTCAGAGGGGTTTTTGCCTTCATCTGAGGCTGAGAGTGTGTAACCTGCCCAAGGTCACCCAGAGGGTTATCATGGCCTTCCCGAGTCCAACATTCGAATCAGTCCACCATGCTGGCTTTCAAGAGACTAAAATGGTTCCTTTAAAATTAGCACTAGGTAGAGGTGTTACTTTTTTTGTGTGTAACACAGGCCCATTACTTGGTTTTTTGGGTGGGGAGTTGGGAGTTCTCCGAAGTTTAAGTCAGTTTTTTTAACCATTTAAATATGGATTTTTTTACAGCAGTGAAAATTTAACAAAAGAATTGAGTGATGTAATGCAGCGAGTTGATTCTTTTACAAAGTAGTCTACTTGTAGGACTATGTGGCAAGCTGGCTTTCAAAGCAAGATTTGCCTTACGCTAGCAAGGCCTCGCTTTGTTCACAGAGGAGGAAAGTGAAGCAAGACAGTGGTAAGGTATGTGTCTAAGAGCACTTTAAAGGACAAAAATCTGTGGTAATGTTCAGTATATATTTCCTGTATTTCCCAAGCATAGCAGTAGTCTCCAGTTCTGCAAACGGCAACTGATCACAAATGGGTTGTCTTTACTGCAAGTTCAATGCAGACCACTTTGTCTGCCCCAGTGAGCATTTGTCATTGCGTGGGAGTGCTTATGTGAAACATTGGTGCACATTATGAGTGACAGTAACTCACTTTCTCCATCCTTCACCTGTACTTCACAAGAAAAAAGATGAGGAATAAGTCTTTTCTGTTTGCCTTGATCTGGGTTTTTTAAAATCCTGCTTCTTTGTATAAAAAAGCCCTTTTTTCAGATACAGTGGGCCCTTGAACATGCACTTACAAAGCAAAATTACCTTTGTTCCCTGTACCATGTGTGAAGCATAAATAATTTGCTCTAGGGTTTTTGCGCATTTTTGCCTTGTGTAAATATTTTTACTAACAATATTCTTGCACAATGTCTGCTTTGTTTTTAAATTGACAGATGCTCTTTTATGAGACAGTATTTAATACTTTCAGTCACTAAACAGTCCTTGCTAGGCATACCTATGCCAGGTAAACCTGAATGTCAGCATCATTACGGTCATTGCTCCGTTGGGGGAATAATATTGAGCCAAATATTTCTAGATATTTGAAATAATTTTGGAATAACCTGTTCAGTGCAGTTTGTACTGTATTTTATTTTGATTGCTGTTACACCATCTTCAGGAGTTTTCATTTTGAATATGAATTGTTTACAATAAATTGGAACTATTTCCCCTTTCTGGTAATTGTGTTTGTTAGATGAAAACTGCCAGCACAGTAGCAAAAAAGAAAGCTCTCAATTCTCTTGTGAATGCAAACAAATTTGAACTGAATGCAAGCTTTTAGAAAGGACGATGAATAACTGGCTTTGATAAATATAAGCAGCACTCATTTGCTGCTGATACATATTTGCACCTGTTGGTCTTTCCAAATTCACTAAACATGGATAAGATACTGACATTTCCATACTCTTTCAACATGAATAAAACACAAGATCATGCTACCTGTTGCTTCACTGCCAAAATCTGATGCTAAGCAGAAGATGAAACAACTGTAATGGGATACCCAAGTGGGGTAAAATAGTTTGACACCTTTTACCTGCCATGGTTCAATGCTATGGAATTCTGGAATTGTATTTTGTTGTTGCACTAGAGCTCTCTTAACAGAGGCGGCTAAATGTCCCATAAAACTAGATTTCCTAGAATTTCACAGCATGGAGCCATAGCAGTTAGTGGTAACTTGGATCATTTTTGAAGTGCAGATACAGCCTTAAGAGTAGTAAGGAGCTAGAGGAAGTGTCAAATGCTAGCCAGCTCCAGAAACACTGGCTGAATGTTTTGAATTATGCTCAGCTATAGATCAACTATACTACTGTTCTGGCTGCCAAAAATGAGCATTAAGTATAACATTTCAGCCAAATGCACACCTATCTCCATTTTAGCTAAACATCACACTGCGTATAATTTTCTCCTTCTTTGCCAGGACAATGGAAAAAAATTAAACTTTTAAAAAATTATACAGGCTTGCAAAGCATCTTAGAACTGAATCACTCCATTCCTATTTTCCTTTTAAAAATAGGCTACAACCACTAAAACTGATACGTTAATCTGACACATTTGTATAAAGATTTAAGCTGTATGGCAAGGATAGGCAAACTGCTATATTAACACAATTTGGTCCCACCAGCCCCAGGCATCTACCAGACCAAACAGGATTTTTAAATGGCTGCCTAGCAGCACATTCTTCTGGTTTTGGTGCAAAACTTTCAAGATAGCTGGGGAAAAAGCCATGCCCTGTATCATAAACGTAAAACCTGCATTAGCTGGAATCTCACCATCTATGATAAGTTTGTGTAATTGTTGGGCTCCTTCATTGCATAGGACCTTAATTCCATTCTACACTCTAACAAGCAGATGTAATGTCCAAACAGTTCCATCATATACTCTGCTGGTAAGGCTGTAAGAACAAAAAATGGCCACAAATTTCCATAACTTAAAAGTGGATAACAAACACATGGACACATTTAAAGACTTTCTGCACCTTGGCTCAGTCATCAATAAGAGTACAGTATAAGTAAAGATTTTTTAAAAAGTCTTAAGACTTGAAAGGACAGCTATGAAGGATCTAGGTGAGATTATCAAGAATTAAGATATTAAATACCAAAATCAGAATAATCCTAATTGCAGTAGTTCTGATTTCTACTTGGTTGTGAAGCTGATGGGGGAAAAGTCAACTCATTTGAAATATGCTGGAGGAGAGTTCCACAGATATCCTGGAGTGCTGAACAGACAAATCAAGAGATAATCAAGGCTGAACTCTCATTAGAAACCAAGATGACTAAATTGACTACACTTTGGACATATGGGTGTTGTGGCTCAGGAGAAAAGACCACATTACAGATAGGTTTATGCAATTATGGAAGCCTCAGCTTGCAAGATCTGAGGGCTGGTGGCGAGCTGAACATTTTGAGGTCTCTTATTTACAGACTCACCATAAATTAAAGCCAATGACGGCTAGTAACAAAAAGGATACTGCATTAAGCTTATGTTTCCCCACACCAGTATGGTGCAGCATTTAAGATTAAGATACATGTTATGAAATGTTTACATATTTTCACCACATACCCCATTGGTAAAGATAATTGGACACTATATTTCTTGTTTCTTTATCTATTCCTACGTATTGAAGCATCGAACTTCATATAACTGGTTCCAATTATCAAAGTTTTTAAGCAGATTAGCCACCAGTTAAGGATGCTGCAGTAAGAGATTTAATGCATCAAGTAGGGTGCTAGACAAGGTGACCTTTCACAAGAGAGGGCCTTCTCAGTGGCTGCCCCTAGACTCTGGAACTCCCTGCCTCTTTGATGGCCTTCCATCAGCAGGTGAAGACCTACTTGTTCACACAGGCTTTTAAGGAAGAGGATAGGCTGGGATGTTGTACCATATATATGTGTGTGTATGTTTTATTCTTTTAATAACTATCTGTTTTAATATTGTAACAATTTAATTCCTTTTTAATGAACGTTTTTCTATGTTTCTAATTGTACTGTTTTTTAAAAATGTAAAGCTGTTCTCAGTCCCAGTTCTGGGAAAAGAGCGGGATACAAATATCATCAACAACATCTTTCAGGGCCGTTCAAACTCTTTCCACTTTTGCCCAATACAGTAATATATCAAAGCTTTTCACTATCAGAAAAACAGCTACCCTTTTTTACTACTTTATGCCACATAAGGAAGGATATCACTGAAAATTCCTTAGTAACAGTGCTCCATTAAAGTTCCACTGAGACTAGTCTTTTCTCCTTTCTGGCATTACATCCCCCTAAGTCATTACTGTAAGTGTACACTAAGGGTAAGAAAATCAGCACTCCATGTACTTACCAAAAGTAGCACTCCAGTGAGGGAGCGTAACTTTACACACAGCATGCTCCTATCTGGCAGAAGATGCCCACTTGTTTGTCAAATAGAGATCAAGGAATTCCTTGTGGTATCTCACAACCCCACATGACAATCTGTCCTGCCAATTCTGGCCTAGGGAATTACTTTTGTTTGCATGTACTATATCTCCCAATAGGCGGGAGCCCTTACACACAGAAGCTTTGTATAGCCTCTACCCAACTGACATATCTTTTCATACAGTTTTAGATGAATGTGAACAGGACAGTTGGTACTAGGAAACTAACTCCACCTTCACATCTATAATTTTTTATACAAGATAAAAAGGGGAGGGGAGAGCCCAGAGTTGTTCAATTATCCAGAGCAGCTATAATTCACTGTCAGTAAGTCAAGGCTTACAACATTGGTTCAATAAGTTTATTTTGTTGTCCAAAATCTTCATAGAAAATTATGGAAGGCATCTTAACTATCAGCCACACGTTCCTGGGCCCGAAGGAAGCTAGCCTTCTTTTGAGCCACACGATCTTTCTTCTGGGCAAGGGATAACTTCGGACGGTTCCACCTGCAAAAAAGAATGTGTGTTGTTCTCGTTAATGTACAGAGCCTCTGTGATTTATAGTCTTTATTCCCTTTCCATTAAAACCAATGCTCAAAACAGCCAATTAAAAAATCCCCATGAATAGGTATTTTAAAAATACCAATCTTGACACTAATCACATTAACATTTCAAATTGTTAGATAGCAAAGTGCTGTTCTTTAAGTTACCACTTTATCACTGTAGTGTATTCACTGCTTTATAAATCAAATTACAGTAGTCCCTTCCCTTATACGGAGGATCCGTTCCAGACACCACCACCCCCCACATAAGGGAATACCACGTAAGCTCAACCCCCATTAAAGCCAATGGGGTTTGCGCTTGTGGTGGCATGCATGTGCGCACCATTACTCTTTCTGGTGTGTGGCGCCATTTCTTCCAGTGCAACCATGTATAACGCGGGCGCACTGTACATATAAAATACTATTTCATCCCTTATGTGGCATCTTTCAGAGGGAGTCGCTCCTTGCCTATAAGTATTAATCATTCTGTATGCGTAGCTATATACTAAAATGTCAATACTAAATGCAGCATCAATATTCTTTCTGCTCCAAAGAAGCTAGGACTCACACTGCTTACAAACTACTATGTAACAACAGCAGAAGAGTTTCATGTCTCTTCTGCCCCAGGCCCCAATTCCTAGGGCAGAAGAGGGCAAGTTCAGCAGTTTTAGGCTTTTTCTTTTAGTTTTTTTTCCTGGTATCTGTCATAGGCTGCACAGAAAACCAGAAATAACAAGTAGTAACAGGGAAGTCTACTTTCAGTTCTGTATTTTATTTCTCAATAAAATAAGGCATATGTGGGGATAATGCCTTTAAAAAAAATGTTCCCTCCCACAAAAGGTGCCAGGAGCACAGGTTTCCTTTCTGCACTGAAATTTCAACACAGGGCCAGGGAGGGAGAGGGGCTGCAATCAACTCCCTATTCTAAGGTTATTGAAACAGGAGGGTAGATATGACCGCTGTATTTAAAATCTACACTTAATGTGGTAAAGAAAAGGAAATTATACATGGTTCCACAAAAACAGTAGCAACCTCCCCTTCCCCCAACCATCCCAAGTAACCCTCCAAGGTAAGATACCTCATCATTTTTAAATGTCAATAGTTAGGTTAACAAACTGAGGTCAAACTGGCCAGTATGTTCAGGAACTCTTTCATATTCCTTTTGTCAAATCCTGCATTCCTAACTACACAAGCAAATTGATCTCTGGTGCCTCCCAAATGTTCAAGATCAAGATGCAAGGTACTAATACATTCTGGAAGCAAAAACTGCTGAAGAACTGGCATTATACATATTTCTTCACTTCACAGTGTCAATAGAAGCCTCATGGCTAGTATTGACCTTTTCGGACACATGGGAAAAGAACAAGAGTTTCTAATTTGTATTCAGGCTGCCAGTATTGTCATTTGTTGGGTTCCTATTTTGCTTTTATCATTGAACTAGGACAGGAATCTTTAGCGCTTCAAGATGCACTTTTCAAAGGATTTAACTCCCATGAATAAGGCCAGCAATGAACCATCATGGTCAAGCAGCACAAGACTGGGCAAGTTTCTAACACAAGACAATTTTTTCTTTGTATCCCCCAATGCAGGTTATGTCATTTCCAATGTAAATGTATTCTAAGAAGCTATATTGGCTTTAAGGACACAGAAAGTTTGGACAAATTCTGCTTAAAGAATTTTAACCTGCCTTTCCAGGTACACAGACTTCACAAGATCACAAAAATGTACATATAACACAAATCAGCCAATAGTTTTAAGCACCGATTTCAGATTGGAATGTTTTGATTTTTAAAATAGCCAGCAAAGATGAGGCCATATATTTTTCTACATGGGGAAAGCATTCCAAAGGAATGAGAAAGCTTTATCTCTAGTACCCACCAGCTGAATGGCTCTTTCTGAAAAACTAGACAGTAAGACATCCAACGCCAATTTTAACGTTTATGAAGGCTCATGACAGATAACGATGTCTCAAATCATTTCAGCCCTTTTAAAGGATAAAACCAGTACCCTGAAACTCTGGGCCTAGGAACTAACAGACAGCTAAAGCACACAATACAGAATAGATGTAATGTGATACAAATTCCCACACAATCATTCTACCACTGCATTTTGTAACAACTGCAGTTTCTGAACCAGCTACAAAGACCCACTCAGAGTACTTTACAGAAATCTAACCTAGATGTAATTAAGATTATGGCCAGATCCTCTTTTTCTAAACAGTTGCAGCTGCCAAAACAGCTTAAGCCGGTAAAAAGCATTCCTGCCAGCCAACAGCATCTGTGCCTCCATGGATAACAATGAGTGCAGGAACACTTCTAGAGCCCCATACCTTCAGGGACAATCCAACTGACAGTAGGGTCTAAGTTTCCAATCTATTGAACAGATTTTCTATTCCATAGTACTTTTTATCCAGACTAAGAGACGAAACACACCACCCCTTTGCACCTGCCATCTGGGCTGCTTCAGAGCGCTGTGTTTTGATGTCGCACACTTTGAAGCTGCCCAGAAGCCGACTTCCAACTACCCAGCTGCCCACACATGCGTTTATGCTTCCAGAGCACCATAAAGCCGGCTTCCGTCCCCAGCTCTCTGCTGCTCCTTTTTCAGCTGGCAAAAAGGCGGCCTGGGGCTGCAGTGTGAGGTTGCTGCAGCCCCAATCTGTCTTTGGAAGAAGCGATCTGTTTCACCCCTAAGCTTCAATTCATTAGCCTTCAACCACTCCAATACTGTCCCCCAGGAAACTCTCCAGTATAGCACATGAATGAAAGCTTTCTCACCTCTTCTTTTTGACTTCCCTCTTCGGTTTCTTTTCATGGACTGGATTCTCACGTATTGAAGCATGGGCTTTTTTGTACACTTCTTCCATCTGAATTAAGAATATTTAAAATCAGTTTCATATTTAATACGTAATAAGTACATTTTTTGCCGGGGGGGGGGACCTCAAGATAGTCTGATAAATTCAGATAAAATGCCTCCTCATCAATACATGAGCTCTGCTCTTAAACTGCACAAAAATATAGTCCAAACCAATTCAATACAATTTAACAAGCAAAATGAACTTCTAGACTTTTAAAACAAATTTAAAGGCCTCTAGGCAGAGGAACTTAAAGCAAATTCACACTTTATGCAACTTTTTAAATAGGATACTGAAATCATCCTCTGAAGTCATCACACCACTTAGCCCTGTTGAAACAGCCAAGCTAATAGTCTCTTGGTTACAAATTTGTCCATGTACTTTTTCCTACTATGGGGGATACGTTCCCAGAATGTGGTTAGCAAAAATTATAGGTAATGGTGAACCCTATATTGCAAAGTTCACCATAAACTTTCACTGGAGGACCTCCAGCTGCCTACAGACCTTTTTTCTAAATGCAGGTAAGTTAAACCACGTTACTTCTCCTACAAATTAGGGGTGAAGTGGGGTATCACCCCAGTATTTTCACATGGCTATCACCTCTACATAAATGTGGGCTGGAGATTGAAAAACTATCAAGAGAAATTTTAATAGGCATTCTAGATTCCAAAGTCAAATGGTTTAACACTCTGAATCCATTTTCTCTGGAAGAAGAAAGAAACAAACTCAACTACCATATTTTCCCGCGTATAAGATTACTTTAAGCCCCGTTTTATACGCCAGATTAAGCGTTCGCCAGTCACCAGAGAGACAGGTGAATGGTGTAGCCACCTCTCCGTCTCGGGGGGGGGGGGGGGCCTGCGGGGTTCTAATCCCAGCAGCCACGGCGGCCGGGCTCCCTTTCTCGCTGTCATTACGGCGGAGGGGGGGGGGGGGGCTGGAAGCCAGAAAAGATGGTGGAGAAGTGACTCCAGAGCCGGTCTGGCAGGAGAGGGATGGTTGGGGCGAGGGAAAGGGCAGGCCTCTTATGCCTCGGCACCACTACCTGAGATGCTCCTCTCCAGCACCATCGAGTGCTCTTTTGGGCCTGACTGCAGGAGGCCCTACTGCCACTTCCGACACCCACCTTCCAGGCCTCCATAGAGGCCCCCTCAAGCCAGCGCATGTTGGCACCAGACCCCCTTAATTCAGCCTATAGTAGGTCAGGGCACTGCCTGCACGCAAGTTGGGGGGTCGTCTTATACGCCCTGTTGTCTTATATGCCAGAAAATACGGTACTTTAAATATGTTAATGAATTATTGCTAAATAATGCTAGGTTGGTTTAAGCAGTTTCACAGCTCACTTATTTTTACAGTGGTACCTCGGGATACGAATTACCCAGCTTATGAATTTTTCGGGATACGAATAAATCCCATAGGGATTTATTGTTTCGGGTTACGAACGTTTTTTCGGGTTACGAAAAAACGCCGGCGCTGTTTAAATGGAGCCGCGGCAGAGCCGCGGCTTTTTTCCCCATTAGCGCCTATGGGTTTTCGGCTTACGAAGGCTTTTCGGGTTACGAAATTAGCCGCGGAACGAATTAATTTCGTAACCCGAGGCACCACTGTAATTTGTACCTGTGTCCTGAACACTGCTTATGCTGAATAAAGAGCTACTTGCACAGCTGGATTTAGGAGTCATTGCCTCCCTGGTATAAGGAAGATACAAGGAATCTCAGTTGACTGACTCCACCTGCACACTCCTTTCTGCAACCATTCCTCCCAATCCCAAACTACTAAGATTATGCCTGAATTTTAAAATAGAGAAAAGCTCTTTTCACAGGAAAGAGGGATTTAGGAGATATTTATGCAATACTTGCCCACTGGAAAAAGAAAAGAACTAAGTCAGGAAACTGATCAGATACTGAAGTGGATTTGCAAATGGGAAGATGTGTACTGCAAGTCCTTATAGGCCATATGCTTACTGAACAACTTACATTTATGGATCTGCAAGATTCAAACAGCTTAAAAAAATATAACCATACACTAGAGGCTACTTATTATTTTTCCTATAAAACTCTGTTGCCAGTAGTAACTTTTAAGCAGGACATGTATCTGGTCCTGAAAGAAGGAACAAGTAACATACCATGTCAGGTGTCACATTATTCTTTATGTATTGGGAGAACTGTTTCTTATAAGCATCTTCATCCTCCTCCATCAAGTAACGCATATAATCTGCAACGTTTTGACCCATGATGTGCTTGCGGTGGACCTCTGCGTTAAACTCTTTGCTCTCTGAGTCATAACCAGGGAAGCGCTTGGTACTGTGAAACAGGAGGTGAACATCAGAGACAGTTTTGAATAAATTCAATAAATACCATTTGGGAAGCATTTTTGGATTTAACAGATTCAGCCACCATCAGTCCCGTCTTGAAACACTGAGATCCATCATACACATGCCAAGGACCAACTACAGAATGTTCAGTCAGTGGGATATCATCATACAGCGGCCAAATTGAAGACAAATGGAAAAGATGGGATCATTTGGGAATTCTACCACTAGTGTTTGTGGTCAGCAGAAAAATAACCTACTTTACTAAGCTGGTTAATATTTTTCAAATATGGGGAAGTCAAAACAATGACAGCAAGTGTGGCATAGTGGTTTGGGCACTGGATTGCACCTCAAGAGACCAGAGTTCAATTCCCACTTAGCCATGAACCCTACTGGTGACTTTGGGTTAATCACATGCCCTCAGCCTCAGAGGAAAGCAATGGCAAACCTCCTCTGAATGAATCTTGTCAAGAAAACCCCATGATAGGATCACCTTAGGGTTGCCATAAGTCAAAAAAGACTTGAAGGCACATACCACACACATACACAGTCAAACCAATACTTGGTTAATGATAAAATATGACAAATCTCTACACAATCAGGTGCTCACAGAAAACATTCTGTTCACACAAGGCAGGGGTAGGCAACCTTTTTGAGCCGGGGGCCGGGTTGCTGTCCCTCAGACAACTGGGGGGCCGAAGTTAAAAAATAAATAATTAAATATATTTTTTTAAAATGAAATAAATAAATAAACCGGGACAAATGTAGGACAAAATTTTCAAATGGAGGGCACTTTTTTTTTATAAAAAATGGAGGACATGCGAAAAAATTTGCTGATCTTTTAAAAAATGTTAATATAAATGCATATTTCTGAGGCTTCTTTAGACAATGTCCCCCTTGCCCGCCGCTTGCCCCCCCTTGCCTGCCTCCTCCTGATAAGCCAAAGGCCCCACACCCTCACGTGAGAGGCCAAAGGCTCCGGCAGCAATCGGCGACAGGACCGGGGGGGGGGGGGGCGGTCCCAAGGCCTTGCCGGGCTGCATCCGGCCCGCAGGCCGCAGGTTACCTACCCCTGACACAAGGAGTTCCCTTTGGTGGATGAGAGAGTATAAGTAAGCTCCAAGTCCAATAAGAGTCAATATTAAGAGGACTGCAAACTAAAGCTAAAAAAAATGAAAACTGGCATGCTGTGTGTGTGTAACTTCATGTCATCTGTCAACTTATGACAGCCCCATGAATTTCATAGTGTTTTCTTAGGCAAGAAATACCCAGAAGTGATTTTGCCAGGTCTTCCTCTAAAATATAGCCTACAGCACTTGGCAAACTCTCATCCAAGTACTAAGTAGAGCTACCTCTGTTTAGCTTTCAAAATCAAAAATTTGGTACCTAGGTAGAATACGACGGTCATATCTTCAGGAGATATGTTCTCAGATTTGCCACAGATAATGGATAATGAACAATATGTTTCTGGTGGATGTTGACCATAGAATCACACTGGAGAACCTCTAGATGCCTAGAGACACACTTTTATCTGGGCATAAGTAAGTTAAATCATGGTTACCAGACATGTGGAAATGGGGCTCCAGCTGCATTTGCCCAGGGCAAAAGCACTGAATCCAGATCAAGCAAACAAACAAAAAGCTGCAGTAGATTCTCATCTTTTTACAACAGACTTTAAAAATGGCAATTTGAACAGCAAAGCAGCGCTCACAAAAGGTGATTGAGCACAACAGTTAGAAGCCTACCCTAAGCTGAGTAAAGATGTCCACTTCCAAACAAATGTCCTAAATCCTGGTGGGAAGACTGATGCCCTCTAGATACTTTGCCCTACCGTACCTAACACAGCTAATGGCCAAGGGTTATGGGAAATGTAGTCCAAAATATATGTAGGACAAAAGGTTGCCTACCCCTATCTCTGTCAGTCCAGAGAAGAGAAATGTTACCTGTGTGGAATTGAGAGACCACCATCCACAGCTCCCTTCAGAGCACCAAAGACCTTGTTCCCAGTTGTGGTTCGAGCAAGACCAGCATCCAGATAGCATGTAAAGGCACCAGGTTGCCCATCCACACTTTCGACATTATACTCATCACCAGTCACTTCAACTTGGCCTTCGTAGATCTTATCAAGGCCAAATTTGTTGAGAAGCTGCAAATGAACAGTGCATATTCAGGTTTTGGTTCAGAACCGAAGTACTGCAGTGAAAACCAGGTCTGAATGAAATGTCCACAGGTCATTAGAACTGAAGATGGGCAGCTTGCAGCCTCCCTGTGAAGGGCAGTTGCAAATACATTTAAATAAAACCAACCAACCCCTTATAAATTCAAGTCTGGACAGGGAAAGAGCCAAGCTTACAGGCATAAGTTATACTTTAGGGACGTTATCTGCAGGACTGAAAATCTAAACGTTTCAGGAAGCATAGGTGGGACATCACATGAGATTTTCCTAGTCTTGTTGCAAGGCCTTTCTTCCAAAGGAAATGTGCATTACAGTATTATTAATCTAGTTGTTTTTGCTCCTGGTAGGAAAGCATGTAATGGCCCAAAAATTAATTCTATGGACTGATAGCAGCCATTCAGCAGAAATTAGTTCCACAGACTGGGAGCAGCCATTCCCATGTTCCAACCAATGATGGGACTGAGATGGCCCTCTCCCATGTTCTACGAAGGTGGTGGGACTGAGCAATACCATTCTGATGGATCTCAACTCAGACACACTCATATGAAGGCATATTATCTTTCAGACATACTGTTTTCCAACCCATGTCAAACAGGGAGGCATAAATTATTCTAACCTTGTATAAATACCTACCCTGCGGGCCAGCAGCAGGCCCGTGCAATAGGCAGCAGCGTAGTTGGTCAAGCCTACTTTCACACCATATTTTGGCAGCTCATGAGAATATGCAGCACAGACAATCATGTCGCCTTCAATTCTGGCATATGCAATCTAACAATGAAAACAGTGTTAGAGACTTCTAAGCAATTTGTTCCCATATTCATTCAATACTGTCTGAAGAGTACCATCGAAAAAAGCAGTACTACACGTGGAATCCTCCTAAGGCCAGCAACCACAGACCCTGGTTTCCAAACTAGGGAGCTTCCCTGGCTCAGTCCAGTGTCTGTAAATGTTACATTTGTATGCACAAGGCACAGATATGTGCTGTAAGAGAGAAACTCAGCAACAACTGCTTCTTTACTGAATAAGAAAGCATTCTAAGAACCCCCTAATGGGAGATCAGTACCTGATCACTACCCAATCTGCTCCATAGCTCTTTCATAGTAATTCAGCAAATCAAAGTACATCTTGACAGCAGAAGTGCACACAAAAGCACTCTCTCAGCTTTGAAGGACTACTGGCCCATTAACTGCTAAACAGAATGCTACACAAAAAAGAACCAGAGCAGTTACAAACCATCAAATAGAGATTTGTGAAAGATTAATTTCAACTCTATATTCACTGTTTTTCACTGGCTTGTTGCTCTTTTGTCTCTACTTACTCTACTTTTTGTAGTGTGAAAACCATAATTTGACTCAAGTAAATGAAGAGAAGGCAAGCCAGCTTTATTTAACAGCATTATAATCTCAGCTGTTTTTTTCAAGTGGCAATGAACTAGGAAATCTAATTACACAGCAAGATATGATCCACCTAGTCCATTTTTATATATTTACACCTAAACATTACGAATCAAGAAATCTGAAGGAGTTCAAAAGTATTTTAAGTCTACTCTGGTTATAGAAAGAATCCTTTGCTTATTCTAAAGCTTTCCCCCCAAAAAACAATATTTGAGACACGCCGTCATGAGAAACGTTGTCATATCCTTCATTTTATATACAATCGTCCCTCCAGATTCGCTAGCTTCCCATTCAGTTTTAAATTTCCGCAGACGGGAAACCTAGAGGGACAAAATGGTGTGTGACCATTAAAAACAATAGGCTCCAATATTTGCCTTTTTTTTTTAATTTGCAGGGGATGGGGGTCCAGAATGGAAGAACTGTAGTTTATATATTAAGTCTGCTTAATAACAGAGTAACAGTATTGCCACAAAAACACAGACTGTAGTATTGTGTTCAAAGTTGCTGGCCAAATATTAGTTATTTTATTTATTTATTTCAAGGATTTATATCCCTCCTTTCTCTCACAATGGATTCAAGGTAGGTTACAATAATTTAAAAAGACAAAATAATTTTAAAAGGCAGGAGTAAAACTGTTAATGTACAAAAGTTAAAAAAATTATTAAACATTATTAATATTAAAACATATGTTAAAACACAGTTAAAACCAGCACAAATAAAATTCAGCCACCAAACACCTGCCTAAATAAGAATGTCTTCAGCTGCTGGCAGAAAGAGAGCAGGAAGGGGCTTACCTGACCTCCTCTAGCAGGAAGTTCCACAGTCTGGGAGTAGCCAGAGAGAAGGCTTTCTACTGAGTCCTCACCAACCACACCTGCAAAGTACTGGGAGTAGGGGAAAGCCCTCTTCTGCCAAACTTAGCACTCAGGCTGGCTTGTATAGGGAGATACAGTCCTTCAGATAGTCTGGAACCAAGCTGTTTAGGGCTTTAAAAGTCAAAACCAGCACCTTGAATTCTGCCCGGAAATGGACCAGGAGCCAGTTTCAGCATTGGGGTGACATGATCCATGTAGCCAGGCTACAATAGCACGGCTGCAGCATTTTGTACCCGCTGCAGTTTCTGAACAATTTCCAAGGGTAGCCCCATGTAGATTGTGTTACAACAGTCCAAATGGGATGTAATCAAGTCATGTGTCACTGTAGCCAGATCCAACTTCTCAAGGAACGGGTGCAGCTGGTACCTTAGCTTTAACCGTGCAAATGCACTCCTATTCACAGCTGAAACCTAGGCATCCAGGCTCGTATTTGAATCCAGGAGCACACCCAAGCTGTGAACCTCAGATTTTAGGGGGAGTGTAACCCCATCTTTCACAGGCTGAATCCATTTCCTGATCTGCTTTGTGACTGTCTAGGAGCACTTCTGTCTTGTCTGGATTAAGTTTCAATTTGTTTGCCCCCAATCCAGTCCATTACTGACATCAAGACACTAGTTCAGTACAGAGACAGCTTCCTTGGAATCAGATGGGAAGGAGAGATAGAGCTGGGTGTCATCTGCCTACTGGTGACACCACACCCCAAAGCTCTGGATGACCTCTCCCAGTAGTTTCATATAATGGGTCAAGTCCCTCAACACCACCTTCTGGGCCCGTCCCTCCAAGGAAAACCGGAACCACTGCATAATAGTGCCCCCAAGTCCCAGCCCAGAATAGCGGCTCAGAAGGATACCATGGTTGATGGCATCGAAACCCGCTGAGAGATCTAACAGGATCAACAGGGACACACTCTCCCTGTCCAGTTCATCCATCAAGGCAACAAAAGCTGTCTCCATGCCATGGCCAGGTCTGAAGCCAGAGTGAAATGGATACAGATAATCTGTTTCATCCAGAACTCCCTGAAGCTGGGAGGCCACCACTCACTCCAGAACCTTGCCCAAGAATGAAATATTAAGAGACAGTGGCCTGTTACAGACAGCCAAAATAAATCTGCTTCGAGTCACAGTGGAGGTATGATGTTTCAATGATGCATGCGTCCTAAGAGACCAGAAGACACACCAAAGTCACGCTTTAGTCCTTAGGGCTGGAGCGTGGCTTTGGTGCGACTTCTGGACTCTTAGGACGCATGCATCATTGAAACACCAAACCTCCACTGTGACTCAAAGCAGATTTATTTTGGCTGTCTGTAACAGGCCTGAGATTTAAATATTAAGTTGTTGGGAGAAAATACTAGTGGCCCTTTGCAATATAAAGAAGGAGAACATGAATTTACCTGGCAAATTATATCTCTGTTGGTAATACGCACAATCATCCTATATTTAGGGGTGTTGTACTTGTTTTTATCTTGAATCACCAAACGTTTGCGAGCATAGTAATCGGTCTTTCCCTCTAGGAAAAAAAGATGACAGATCATGCACTTAGAAACTGCAGATACAAGCCTTCATCAGTTTAATTCATTCAAAGTGTGTAAAGAAATTAAGCATACCTCTCCTTCTTCGGAATTTGACCTGATACCTCTTGAAGTAGGCCTTGTTCTTGACTACTTTTACGAACCCCTTAAACAAAACGGATACAAAAGCATTAATCCACTAATCACACATTTTGCAGATATTTTTCTTAGTTATATTTATCGTTTTACCGTAATTCAGCAATGAACACATATGCTTAGTAACTACAACTGGTTACCATTAATTCCCAGCGATGGTGGTCAGTACTGTTTTTAAAGCTGAGAAACAAGCTATCTACACTACAGAGATAATGCAAACCGCCACCATTTGTTGGAGCACCAGAGTTCTCTGCTAGAGAAGGCTAAATGGCTCACAAAACTACAAATCCCATGACTCCTTAGCACTGAGCCATGGCAGTCCAAGTGGTGTCAAACTACATTATCTCTGCAGTGCAGATGCAGCAAAGGCGCACCATTTATGAAGAGAAACCAGATTTTTTAATACTATTTGTCCCACTTCACTTTGGCTTCCAAAAGGCATGACATCCTCCGTTGTCACAACACAATGGACTCTTCAGTTAGTCACCCAACATATGAGGGACCCTCCTCCTTTAAATATGGCAACAGTACTGTAGACCAGTGCTCCTGCAGTCGATCTGGACTTCAGCTCCCATAACTCTTGACTGTTGACCAAGTTGACCGGGGCTTCGGGAAGCTGAAGTTCAAAACAGATAGAGGACCAAAGGTTGGGAATCGCTGCTGTAGATATTACTGTCGGTGCTGTGGGCATTTTGTTCTAGACAAGTCCACAGCCCTTTACACAAATAATAAACGATATGTTCAAAAAGCACCAGGAACTGTCACATTGCATCAGGGCTGAATACTGGGACTTGTATAATGGGAATACTGCAACTCCCATTAGCTCTAGTTAGCACACCTTATGGCGAGGGATGGTCAGAAATGTAATTCAGTCACCTCTGAACAGTCACATATTCTTCATCTGGTTTGTTGTTGTGTGTTTTCAAGACATTTCTGATTCATGGCGACCCTATCATGGGGTTTTCTTGGCAAGATTTGTTCAGAGGAGGTTTGCCATTGCTTTTCTCTGAGGCTGAGAGCATGCCACTTGCCCAAGGTCACCCAGTGGGTTTCATGGCTGAGCTGGGACTCGAACCCTGGTCTCCGGAGTTATAGTCCAGCAGTCAAACCACGCTGTTACACAGAGATAGAGCCATCTTTGAAACTGACAACAAAAGGCAGAACAAACCCTTACTCCCTAACAGTCATCAACACATGACAGAAGTATCTGAAAACGCAGGGCAGGCCCAGGACCGGTTGACATGCTACATTTTCAGGAGTATGCTTGAACTCCCACAGATTCATGTCAAAGTGTGTGAAGCAGCCCCTAAAATGGGTGGAAGGGGAAAAGATCGTAGCACAAACACCAAAGTCCACTGAGGAAATAGAAAAGCTCCCAGGGACATTCTTCTACACTGCAGAATGAAGTCTGACGCTGCTTTAAACAACCATGGCTCCATGCTTTGGGATCCTGGGATTTGTAGTTTTGTGGGATATTCAGCCTTCCCTGTCAAAGAGCTGTGCTGTTATGACAAGCTACTTGTCCCAGGATCCCATAACACTGGATTTGTAGTTTGGTGGGGTGTTCAACCTTCTCTCAGAGAGCTATGCTATTATGACAATCCCATAGTACGGGATTTGTAGTTTTATTGGGTGATCAGCCTTGTCTGTCAGAGAGCTCTGCTGTCATGACAAACTACACATCCCAGCCTGGTGCCACAGCAGCCCGAAGCGGTGTCAAACTGCATTAATCTGGCGATGTCGGTACAGATAGATGCTCTGCTTAGGAGAATGTCCCAGGCTACATCCACACTAATCATAATCCAGTCTGACACCACTGTCTCAGAGCAATGGAATCCTGGGAATTGTAGTTCATCGTGGAACTAGAGCTCTCTGACACAATATGTCCCACAGTGCTACACTTCCCTGAATCCCTTAGCATTGAGCCAGGGGCTGTTAAAGTGCTGTCAATAAAGTGGATCGTTATTCCTGCATCCTGGCTGCAGCTGTCCCTGCTGTGCTCTCTCTCAGGTTCTCCCAAATGCCTTTCAGACGAGACGAGGGCTGACCCGCATCTCCCAAACCTTGGAAACCACCCTGTGGGCCAAAGGGAGGCGGTTCAGACGTTCAGGGCTGCCATTTTTACCCGTGTCAAAAGGCGTTGGGGGGAAGGAGAGGCACTGAGAAATGTGAAGGTAGGAACAGAAATGGGGGGGAACCAAAGTGGAGGGGACCCTGTTGGGAGCCGAGGGGGTTAATTTAAGGGGAACAGGGCGGAAGAGCCCCGTGAAGCCAAAGCCAATGCCCTTCTCTCCCCGTTTAGAACTCCTGCACCAGGAGCCAGGCAGCCATTAGGCCACGCTGGAAGCTGCTTCCGCAGCCGGGCCCGCTCCCCAATCCGAAGCCATCCGTCCTCCTGGAGACTTGCAAGGAGGCCTCTGGGCTCCGGGGGAGACCAGCCAACCCTCCTCTGCCCTCCGCGACCCATATGGGGCCGGTACTGACCATATTTCCCGGTTCTGTCCCCTTTCGCTTGAGGCCGAGGGCCGCTCAGCGAAACGTCCGCAATCCGTAGCGCTGGGGGAAAAGGCGGAGCCCAGCGCGCATGCGCAACACGTAGCCCGGCCAAAGAGACGGAGGCGGCAAGAGGGTCCCCCTGAAGGGAGAATGCTGCCCTCTAGAGGCTGGGAGGGGAAACCTCGCCCAGGAGGGATCTGGGCTGGCAGCAGCACCTTTGAGGCTCGTTGAAAGGAAGAAGTTGGAAGCATGAGCTTCCCTAGACTGCAGCCTACTTCCTCAGATGCATTTGGTCATTGCTTTTCTTGCTTCTAAGGAAGCAGACTTTTTAGTCATGCTGCCAACTTCTTTCTTTCAGTGAGTTCCAAAGGTGCCTCAAGGTCTCTCTAGATACCAATTCTATTGAAAAATAACAATTTTGACTTACCAGCATATAGATATAGATACACACACTATTTTGAGGCTGAACTTTTCTGTGTTGTTCTTTTTTGTATTTACTTCTTATTGTTATTGTTATTTATTATATCCCACCTCCCTCCCATTACAGGGGCTCAAGGCAGCTTCCCTTTCCCTTCTTCTTCTTCAGTACTAGGTAACTCCATAGTACGTAGAATAGTGATGCTAGAATTAAAGGCAAGACTTCACGCTAAGGTATGCTAAAAACCAGAGCTTGGATAAGTTGGGTGCAAAATACACTGCAGAAATAATCCAGTTTGAGACCGCATTAACTGCCCTGGCCCTGTGCTAGGGAATCCTGGGAATTGTCGTTTATTGTGGCTCTGACAGAGAAGGCTAAATGTCTCACAAAACTACAGTTCCCAGAATTCCCTTTCCTGGCATAGCTAGCCATATGGGATCATATGAATGGCAGTCCACTCTCTTCTAGAGTGCTATATGCCTTATTTTCTATCTGTAGTAGTACTTGCGACTTCACTGTTCAGAGAAGGAGATCCTCACTACCGTTAGTCCTCGAACAAGAGCCCTGTCCACATAAAACCATGGGCTACAATCCTAACATTTATTGAACTTTTGAGTTAATCTTCATAGATTGAAATCAAACAAGAACTGCTGTCTTCGGCACATGATTACTAGATCTTCTTTTCTGAGTGTAGGTAATCAGTTTGCTGAGTTTTTTCTTGTTGGTCATTATGAAACACCAAAGAAGAACATAGAAGCACATTATATTGCAAAACTAATTCCCATCTGTAATATAATCAGTTGCATTCTGCTTAAATCAGTCTGTTCATGGTATATACAACATGATTAAAATGTCACAGATTTACATGTTATCCTTAGGTGATTGTGAAAAAGTGACAAACACAGACTTGTATCTACTGGAAGTCTGACCAATCAATAGTTTTCCTTAAGGTACTTGCAATATGTTTTTCTTTTGCAGTCTGGGACTGAGGGCAGCCATGAGGAAAACTGTCTGTTTGATTTGCAGTGTCAAAAGCAAGAACTGTATGGAACTGTATTTTGGTTTTCATCTCTAATAAACAGAGTGGACAATTATTAGCCTGATGCCAAAGAGGACTGGACTCCTGCATCTTTAACTGCAGTATAGAAGAAGGGATTTCAGCACATGCCATTTGCATGACAAGCAACATCTGCTAACACTTTCTCCCATCTATCCAGCTATTAAAGACACAGAGTCCTGTCCCTTGGCAAATGGTTATCCTACAGGAAGGCAATAACAGGCTGATGCATAATCTCTTAAGAATCACATGTCATATTGCCACACTTTGTCCAATTTAAAAGCAAGAAAACCACATGAGAAAGCAATAAAATATTTTCTTTGTTGTTGCTGTGTACCTTCAAGTTATTTCTGAACGGCAACTCTAAGGCAAAAATATCACAGGATTTTTTTGGCAACATTTCTTCAGATGTTTGCCACTGCCTTCTTTTAAGACCATGAAAGTGTGACTTGCCCAAGAGGATTCCATGGCAGAGCTACAATTTGAAAGCTGGTCTCCCAGAATCCTAATCCAACACTCAAACAACTATAGCACACTAGTTAAAATTCTCTTCTGTTGTTATGTGCCTTCAAATCATTTCTACCTTACGAGAACCGTAAGGTGAACTTGTCATGGTGTTTTCTGGGGTTGAGAGTGTGTCACTCACCTAAGATAAAGGAATCCTTATTTCCAGACTCATAGTCCACCACTTAAAGCACTACACCACACCAGCTCTTTTCAATTCTCTTCTACCCCTATTTATTTAAAACAAAATTTAGAAGAATTTGTCACATAATCAGTACTTATTTTTAAGCCCTTTATATTAAAAAAATAGTCTCAAATAGCATACAAAGACATAGGACTTTATCACATGTGAGAAATTTCTCTTAATTTCGAATGAAAAGAAAGTGGGGTCAGAATGCATTCACATGAATTCGCTAGTTCAGCGAATTTACTTGAATGCGAATTGTGTTCGAACTGGCTTCCCATTGCCTGAAAATAGACTACCACACACAAATTTGGGCAATGGCATGCTATCACGCAATAACGTGAAACCCCATGATTGCACTCAGACTGACTTCCCATTGCCCGAATTTGCATGTGGTAGTCTATCATGCAATAGTGTTAAACCCCATGATTGCGTTCAGATTGCCATTGGATTATACTTCCAATTTCCCTTGTCTGATAAACTCCACAGTCTAATCTGATATATACCCATGCAGAATATACATGGAATTATAGACCACACAACTAAGCCCACACGTCTACTCAAGAGTTAAATTCAACTGAATTCTCACTTGAATCAGTATATTGTAGACATAGGTATATACACTTCAAAAAGTTCTCAGACAGCTAAAGTCAATAGGGTAGGTCCTACTACTAGGTGGGATGAAATAACCGCCTATGGCAGCAGATACTGAAGATGTTGGAAAATAGAGCTGTGTATATTACTTACTGTATTTTTTTTGTCTCTTAAACTACAGATGTAACAGAAAATACAGTCCCTTCATCAGCGCCAAAGTAAAATTCACCTGCTAGCCTGGTCAACTTCTGTGCAAGAATCATGACGAGAAACCACCAAGTTCTTTGTCTCAGGTACGAACACTTATTGAGAGAAGCAGGCCTTACATACAGTGCAGTTGGAAGGACTATGTTGGGAGAATTAATCAAATTAACTAGCTCCACCTCTTTGGGGGTCATTATAAATGGAAGCCAGGCCCCCTTTCACTCTTTTTAAAAGTATGTCTAATTCCTTAGTTTAGGAAGGCTTGTCTCTAGAATGGATACTATCTCCAGGCGCCGGAGTTTCAAGGAGGTAAAGACATAGATATTCTTAATAATAGCTTTCTCTGCTGAAGCCTTTAATATGAGATAAATAGCGCCTTCCCTCATGTTATGGTTGCTTTTAGACAGAAATGGCTGTACTAACTCTAAAGATGATTAAAACCGTACATTATAGAGCTTTCTTAATATAATAAGGAATGGTAATGTTTCAGCAGATATAAGAAAACCTAGTTTATATTGCCATGGTAGGCTACCTGCAATGATGCAATGACTCCAACCTGTTACATGGTAACTTAAACGGAAGTATTTAAAAACTTCCTTGAAGTGAAACCAGTTGAAGCGATTACTGAAAACAAGAAATGTGTTTTCTGTGTTCAGGATTAACTAATTCAGTAATATTGATTGTCTTTATAATCTCGTTATTAAGAATTGCTTGACGTTGCAAAAAAGGTAATTCCACCAATAGATTTATTGAACTGAAAACAAGCAAAGCGCAAAACCTTGAATATAACAACCATTTGGGCGTGCCGAAGATAATATGAGCATCTGCAATTTAATCACAGAAGCAAGCATTTTATTGTTGTCCTCTTTTTGTAGTGATATTTGTTCCTTCTGGTTTATGTCTAAAAGAACCTATCACAGGGTTTTCCTAGCAAGATTTCTTCGGGGGGGGGGGGTTGCCATTGCCTTTTTCTGAAGCTGAGAGAGTGTGACTTGACCTTAGTCATCTAGTATGTTTCCATGTCCAAGCAGGGATTCAAACCCTGGACTCCAGAGTCATAGGTTTAAAACACACTGCAGAAATAAACATTTGAGACCACTTTAACTATCCTGACTCAATGCTAGGGAATTACGGGAACTGTAGTTTTGTGGGACATTTCACCTTCTCTGTTAGAGAGCTCTGGTGCCATAACAAACTACAATTCGCAGGATGCCCTAGCACTGAGCTAGGGCAGTTAAAGCAGTCTCAAACTGGACAATTTCTGCAGTGTGTTTTGGACCATAATCCAACATTCAAATTGCTGCACCATGCTATATACCGGAGCCAAAACAGTTTTGTAATAATGCATATGTTTTTAATGATACCTTCCGATTTCTGTAGACCAGGGGATGCAAAACTTTGGCCATTGAGATATTTTGGACTACAACTCATAGAGCCTGTTGCCCTTGGCTATGCTGAGTGAACCTGATTGGAATTGTAGACCAATGCCATCCCACATCTGTGCTGTAGATCAAGATGCAGTTAAAGACACATGAGTACACCAGACCATTTGTCCTCCACACTTGGCATCCCTCTGTATAAAATGTGTGTCTCTTCTGGATACAATTGGCTCTTATCAAAGAGCCACATAAAGCTTTGTTTGATTGATTTGCTAATAAAGCTGCTTATAGTTTGCAATGCTAACAGGCAGGAATCAGATATAATAATCTCTGGACAAAATACCCTGCTTGTATTTTAAACAGCAGAAAGACTAGTGCTACCCTGAAGACTAGTAAATTTATTATGGCATGGGTTTTTATGAGCTGGAGCTCAATTACTTTGATGCATCTGATTCAAGTGCTCATGGAAGCTTATGTCTCAGTAAAGGATTGCTTTGATTAAGTGTTACTTCTCACTAACTGCCAAAGTGAACCTTAGGTGCAGTCACTGGGCACAAAAGTCCCCCACATCAGGTAATATAAGAAGTACTGCTGTAGGGTATTCCTCCATCAAGAATATGTGGTTTATCTTCATGGTGTCTATTTTTTCTTAAAGTAGATTTGTCCAGATTTTTTCTCCAACTCGTTAGATAGGTGTGTGTGTGTGTGTGTGTGTGTGTATTTGAGAGGAAGATGTGCCTGTCTACACATTTTGTGATGCCCTGGTCAACAAATAATTTACCTAGATGGCTATTTAAAGAAGGCAGCTGGCAAGTAGTGAGGCTGAGTTCTGTACCCAGAAAAAAGGCCTGTAAGCAAGTTTTGCTGCAGAAGCTATTTTCTCTGTACATGTTTGGATTCTGGACTGAGATACTGGAAGGTCAAACAGCAAACCTGAAGAATCTAGATTTGGCCTGGCTTCAGAAGTTTCTGACCCCTAATCTGAAGGTTGCTTGAGATGCCTGGAATATGCTGAAACATTTCTAATTCTCCTAGAGATCCTTTCTAGGGGCTTTCATAGAATCGTAGAGTTGGAAGAGACCGCAAGGACCATCCAGTCCAACCCCCTGCCATGCAGGAACTCTCAATCAAAGCACCCCCAGCAGATGGCCATCTAGCCTCTGTTTAAAGACTTCCAAGGAAGGAGACTCCACCACTTTTGTTAGGAAAAGTTCTTATCCTAGCATGTGCTTAATTAAAAGTTCTGTTAAATTAAGAAGACCCAAAGGGATCATTTCAAAGCAACCCCCCATCTTTATTTTCAGAGACAGAAGCACATTACCTTCTAGTTTTGGGCATGCTGATTCAGAAGCAATCCCCTCGTAGTTGTCATGCTTATCTTCCACCCCCATAAAAGCTGGTATGGAGACATATCCTACAGGTATTTTCTTAGAAGACTGCAATGCTCTGCACAGCTACCTGAGAACAAGCACCATCAAGTACAGTGGGATTTTATCATTAACTCCTGTCAAGACAGCTTTGATTTATGGCTACCCTATGAATGAGAGACCTCCAAGTCACCCCATCATAAACAGCTCTGCTCAGGTCTTGCAGTCTCAGGGCAGCGGTTTCCTTGATTGAGTCTAACCATCTGGAATGCAGTCTACCTCTTTTTTTACTGCCTTCTTCATTTTAAAGCACTATTCTTTTCTAGTGAGTACTGTCTTCTCATGATATGTTCAAAGTATGACAATCTCAGTTTAGTCATCTTAGCTTCTAGGGAGAGTTCAGGCTTGATTTGCTCAAGGACCCATTGATTTGCCTTTTTAGCAGTCCACGGTATCTGTAGATCTCTTCTTCAGCAAATTTCAAATGGGTTGATTTTCTTCCTATCAACTTTTCTCACTGTCCAGCTTTCACAACTAAACATAGAAATGGGAAATGCAATGGCAAGTACAAATCTTAATTTAAATTTACGCTTCAGGATCTGGTCTAGTTCCTTCTGCCCTTCCAAGTCCTAGTTTTCTTCTGATTTCTTGAGTTCTGTCTCCATTCTGAGAGCCAAAGTATGGAAAATCTTCAATGTCTTCACTGTCTTCTTTAAAGTTATGTAAATTAATGGTAGTCAAAATTTTTGTTTTCTTAATGTTCAACTGTAAAACTGTCTTTGCACTTTCTTCCTTGACTTTCCTTAGTAATCATTCCAAATGTTTGCCATCTTTTGCTACTAGTATGGTGTCACTGGCATATCTTAAATTACTGATGTTTCTTCTTCCAGTTTTCATGCCTACTTCCTCTTAGTGTAATCCTTCTTTATGTATGATATGTTCCACATACAGGTTAAACAAATAAGGTGCTATAAGGTAGCCTTGCCTGACCTTCTTGCAAATCTGAAACCATTTCATTTGTGTGTATTTTGTTCAAGTGATGGAACTTTGTCCTGAATATAGCTTATACATCAGCTGTTGTGGCACATCCAAAATGATCCATAGTTTTTCATGATCTATTCTACAGAATGAAAGGCTTTGCTATAATAATCTATAAAGCATAGGTTATAATTTTTTCTGAAATCCTTTGGTATCATTATTAAAGGTATGTTTGCAATATGATCCCTTGTGGCTCTTCCTTTCCTGAACCCAGCTTGGACATCTGGCATTTTGCACTCCATTATGATAAATGTCTTTGTGTAGAATTTTGGGCATCATTTTGTTTATCTTCCATATTTGTTGATAGATTTTAGTTAGAACTAGATTCTGGCCCTGTACAGAATGGCATTTTGTGCTGGCCTGTGGGCGGAGTCAAGGCGCAGCATCCAGATGTTGCATGCCCTTGACGATGGAGGATATCACACGACTGAAATGGGAAGTATAATCCAGTGTCATCCTGAACACTATGCTGTTGTTTGGTGTGGAACACAATCATGCATATTCACGTTATTGCACGAAAAGTTACCACACGCGATTGCTGGCAGTCTGAACGCACTCCAAATGCAATCACGTGTCAATCCACAGTTAAGTAAATTCGGTGAACTAGCAAACCCTATTCCTAGGCAACTTTGTACTCAGTGTGCTGTTGTTTGGTGTGATGTACATGTCTCCCTTGGTCCTGGTCTCCCCCCCCCCCTCCCCAAAATCTGGAAGGGAGGGTTCCCATGAAGCCACGCTGCAATTCCGCTTCAATTTTGCTTCCGCTTGTCCTTCAGCATTGCTGAGGGGGGGGGGCTGCTGTCTGCTAATGTAGAGGCATGGACCCAGAGCTATTGGATAACCATTATATTCACATTTTAATGTGACAAGAGTGAATATATGCTCATTTCTTTCAACCATTCTTCCTAAACCCCTCCAACCTCTTTTGTAAATTGTGGGGTTTCTTGGTTCCTCTCTCTCACTCGCCTAAATATGCTATGCTCCAGTCATCTGGAGTCTCACTGAGCATGTGATGGCTTACTTTGCAGAGAATCTGGGTCGCGTTTGGGGAGGCCATTGCAGCAAATTTAAGGTGTGATAAGTAATCACGTAATTGCTTGAATTTTCTAATTGACCTCGCTATCTTCTCTTTCGAAATTGAGAGCCTCCTGTCCTGTGTGATATCCTCTGATGCCACCTGGGTGTCATGACATCCCTCTGGCGCTGCATCCAAATGACGCAGTGCCAAAAGGGTGCCACACAACTGTACTGCTGCAGCTATGGCACCCTTTGGAGGGTGCAAAAAGGAGCTTCTTGACCTGTGTGAGTAATTTGCAAGGCACACATAAATAGACAGTTACCTGGGGTCTCAGGATGCCCGCAGACCCTTTGTAAGATTTAAGGTGCACCTATACTGCAGAAGTAATGCAGTTTTAGTGCCATCTTATGGAATGCTGGGATTTGTAATTTTACATGGTCTTTGCCAAAGAGTGCTGGTGCCTCACAAAACTACTCACCCCAGGATCCCATAGGAAACAGCCGTGACAGCTGAAGTGGTGTCAAACTGCATTATTTCTACAGTGTAGAATGCATGGCTGCCTGGTGTGAAATGACAGCCTGAAAAATGATATGAGCAAACAGAAAACCAGTAGGACTAGTGAAAACCCAGCAGAGCCCTTGCTTTCTCCTTGATAAAGAAACAATGGCCTTTCCCCTTTCTGTGGCAGCAATACTATCAGGGCAGGGAAAAGAAAAACAAAGTTGCAAAGAAATTAGGCACAAACTAGCTTAGTGGGGCATGAGGCTTCCTTTGAAGGTTTCTACATTGTAGAAATACAGTACTGTAATGCTGTTTGACACCACTTTAATGGCCATGGCACCATCCTACAGAATCCTGGGAGGTGTAGTTTTGTGAGGTGCAAGGACATTTTGGCAGAGATGGCAAAAGACTGTGGGAAACTACAAATTCCAGGATCTCATAGGCTGAAGCTTTTCACAGCACTGAAAGTGATGACTACGACTCTGGAGACCAGGGTTTGAATTCTAGCTCAGCCATGAAACCCACTGAATGACTTTGGGCAAGTCACACACTCTCAGCCTCAGTGGATGGCCATAGCCAAAAAAGAAGAAACTTGAAAAGAAGGAAACCCCTGTCATAGGGTCGCCATAAATAGAAAATGACTTGAAGCTACACACAGGATGACCCCAGGTCCTCCTTTTCCAGGACATGTCCTACATTTTGAGCATGACTATGAAGCACGGATTTACATTTCTATCAGTATTTTGAGCTTTGATATGTGGCCCTGTCCTTTTTTTTTTTCTTGACTGTCCTCCATTTTCTGGTGCCTTGCCCACTTCCTTTGCAGTTATTAAAACATCTGGTCTAGGGTGACCAGAGATCCTCCTTGGCAGGACCTGTCCTCCATTTCAACCTTCTGTCCAGGAGGAATTCCAAAGTGCCCTCCAATTTGAGCATGAGTAAGAAACATGAATTTATATGGGTGTGTTTTGCTTTTATTTGATCATGTCCTCCATTTTTCTGGCAAAATCCTCCATTTTGTACCTTGTCCTCCTTTGTGGTTAGGCCATCTGGTCCCAGGTGACCAGATGTCCTCCATTTCCAGTCCTGCATTTTAACCTTTTCTCTCCATCCAGGAGGGATTCCAAAAGGTCCTATATTTGGAGCAGGCAGGACTAAAGAAGCATGAATTTAATGTTTCTATAAGTGTTTTTTCATTTTTCTTGGGTCAAGGTCCTCCTTTTTTTTTCTTGCAAGGTCCTCCATTTTGCAGTGCCTTGTCCTCCTTCGCAGTTATTAGGCTATCTGTCCCAAGGTGACCAGATGTCCTCCTTTTCCAGGGCTCTGTCCTCTATTTCAACCTTTTCTGTCCATCCAGGAGGAATTCCAAAAGGTCCATTTGGAGCAGGATTAAGACACCTGCATTAAACATTTCTATGAGCTTTTTTCACTTTTCTTGGGCCAAAGTCCTTACATTTTTATTTGCTTATTTCATCTTTATGTTGCCTTTCTCTCAAAAAGGGATCCAAGGCAGCTCACAAGAAGAAGAAACAACTTTAAAAACAATTAAAATGTAGTTAAAACAGTGGTAGAATTTCAAAGATATAGTCGAGTCGGTTTGTAGAATCAGTATGCAGAGAGATCATGGAGGCTAAACTCAAAGAAAGAAGTTGGCAGCATGAGCTTTTGTAGACTTAAATCCACTTCTTCAGATACATTTGGTGGAGTGGAAAGCCAGGGACCAATAGCAATTGTTGTTGTTATTTGGTGGAGTGGAAAAGCCAGGTCTGTCCCTGGTTTCCCACTCCACCAAATGCATCTGAGGAAGTAGGCTTAAGTTTAGGAAAGCTGCTGCTGCCAACTTCTTTCTTTCAGTGAGTCTTCAAAGGTGCCACGATCTTTCTGTACATCAGTGCACACCAGACTGTGCCCTTTAAGAGACTTTGGACTTCATCTCCCAGAAGCCTCAGTCGTGTTGGCCAACAGCCTGGGATTCTGGGAGCTGAAGTCCAAAAGCCCAGTTTGGGGACCACTGCTCTACACACATACTAGTGTGATTCAAACAGTATAAAACTAGGAGGAGGGGGGGTTGCTTGCAAGGTTGCAGTGCCTGGTCCTCCTCCCCTTTGCAGTGGTCACCCTGGGCACCACCACAACAACTCCAACAAAAGTGGTGTGAGGAGGTGCAAGTGGAGCTTCTTCCTCTGCAGCAGCCCTGGGAAAAAAGGGAGGGGAGGAGGGGGGGCTATTTGTGTTGTTGTGTCTGTGCGCCTGCGCAAGGGTTGGGGCTCTTTCCAGAGGGACTGGAGGCTGGAGCTGGACTCCTGCAGCAGAGAAGGAAGCAAGGGAAGGGAAGGAGGAAAGGAAGGACAGAAGCACCACCAGCAGCACCAGCTCCTCCAGAGGTTGAGCCTGGACTGCAAGGGCAACTGATGTTCCCCCTTCCCCACCTTGGTCAAGGCTTCCAAGGTGAGCAAAGCAAGGAGGGCTGCCTGGAGGGGGAAGAGGGGGGCCCTGTGCAGGAGAGACTTGGGCTGCATCCACACTGGAGAAATAACCCGCTTTGGCACCGCTTTAACTGCCCCGAGGCCAGGTGGCCTCCTCAAACCCCAAGGAAGGTGGAGGACTTTCTTTCTTTCTCTCTGGTGCCTTGACCTCCCTGGCCTCCTTTGCCCAGGGATGGCCACTGCTCCAGAGGAAGAAGAGAGGGACCAGGACCTTGCCAACAACATGGAGCCAGATATGGACCAAATGCTCCAAACCCTCCCTAGAAAGGATCCTGCTCAGGAGGAAAGGAAAAATGGAGGACACTCCCAACATGAGAAGCTCCAAAACACGCCTGGAAACAAATGTCAGCCCATGCTTCTCTTAGTCCTGCTCCACATAGAGGACATGATGGAATTCCTTCCTGGGAAGAAGCTGGGGGGATAGAATGTAGGTCCTGGAAAAGGAGGACGCCTTGCAGGGAAGATGGAGGATACTTGGGGCCCCCCTTTGTGAGGGATGGAGGGAATGATGGCACCCAGTTTGCCTAGCTAGCAACCGAGGTGGGGCCAAGGAGGACCCAGTGGGATCTCATACACAACACACACAGAGCCAGGGATGCATTAGATCCTGGGGTGAAAAGAGGAGGGATGTCTCTCCTCTCTGATTTTGCAGCCTCTAAAGGCCTTTTGTGGCCTGAAAAAATGGGGTCTTTCTTACATCCACTCTTTCCTCCTCCTTCTCCTCTACTTCTTCTCCTCCTCTTCCTTCTTTTTCTCCTCCTCCTCCTCTTCTTCTGTTCCTCCTCCTCTTCCTTCCCTTCCTCCCCCTCCAAATTTCTTGACTTTAAAAGGATGGTCCTCTAAGATGGGCTCAGGCTTGCCAAGCAAGGGAGAGCTTTCCTGGGGTAGCCCTTGCCTTCCTGCCTGCTGCTCCTGCTTCTGATGCACCGGATTTCCTCTGTGGCGTGTCGGGGAATGCCTTCTCAGTAGGTGCATTGTTGCTGTTGTGGGTTTTCCTCTCTTCTAGGATTGCGGTGGCTTAGTGGTTGAGACGCCAGAAGCCAGTTCTGATGATCGGAAGGTCAGCAGTTCGAGGCCTGGGTGCCACATGATGGGGTGAGCTTCTGTCATTAGTCCCAGCTTCTGCTAACTTAGCAGTTTGAAAGCACACAAATACAAGTACAGTAGGTAAATAGGTACCAGGTACCACTTCGGTGGGAAGGTAACAGCATTTGGTGCAGTCATGCTGGCCACATGACCACAGATTTATTTTTGGACAATGCTGGCTTAGTAACGGAGATGAGCATCACCCACTACAGTCGGTTACAACTAGACATTCACATCATGGGGCTACCTTTACCTTTAGGGTACCATCTTTCTTGGTTTTGATAGCAAACTATGCAGCAAAAAAAGCCCTGGGACTCTGAAAAAGAAGGTCCCCGAACAGACCTTCCTGTCAAGTTTTAAACTTTTTTCTGTTTCAGTTCAGTTCCTGGAACTGAGCTCAGCCCATAACTTTGTGTAGCTTGGAAGAATGCGTGTCTCTGAGTGTGTGCAGAGTGTCTGGATGCTGCATAGCTGCACACGCACAGAAGGCATTCCTTGAAACAGTGGAAGTCTAAGGTGTTTATCACACTATACAATACTCTTATAGTGCTACTATTCCACTTTAACTGCTCTAGCTGCCTCCTGTTGCATTCTGGGATTGGCAGTTTTAAGGAGGGGTATTTAGAATTCTCAGGCAGAAAAGTTCAGCTCCTTAAAACTGCCAATCCCAGCATGCAACAGGAGGCAGCTAGAGCAGTTAAAGTGGAATAGTAGCACTATAAGAGTATAGTGTGATAAACACCTATGATCACTGGGTGGCCTTGGATGAGTCACATGCTCTCAGTCTAAGGGCAAGGAAATGGCAAACCTCCTCTGAACAAATCTTGGCGAGACAACCTCTGCCTTAGGGTCGCTGTAAGTCGGAAATGACTTGGAGACACACAGCAACAGGCCAGGCCCATGTTGGAGTTTAGGTGTTGAGGCTCTAGCTATTGAACCCAGAACTATGTGTATGTATGAGTAAAGCTTGTGGCAGATGGAGCAGTGGCCCCACCTCTTGAAGCAGGTGGTCCTCTTCAATTCTCACTGGGTTTGTGGGGATGATTGTTTCGTCAGTGGATCCACCCTACTGCTCCACGCTCAGCCAGATTTAGAGAGGAAATGTGTTTCCTTCTACATTTTTTGCTGTGTTGTTGCTTTGTGCCTTCAAGTTGTTGTTGTTCACTTTATTGTTGTGTGCCTTCAAGTTGTTTCCAGTTTGTGGCAACCCTAAGGCCAACCTATTAAGGGGTTTTCTTTGCAAAATTTGTTCAGAAAAGGTTTGCCCTTGCCTTCCCTTGAGGATGAAAGAGTGTGACTTGCCCAAGGTCATCCAATGGGTTTCATGGCCAAGTTGGAAATCAAATTCTGGCCCCCAGAGTTATAATCCAACACTCAAACCACTATGCCACACTGGCACACTATTCCACAGATTTATTTTCATGTAGTAACAGCACAGCCTGCATGAATCCTTGCAAAGGAAGGCATTTTGCATTGTCTTCTGCATAACAGATGATTGGGAAGAAGAGAAGAAGAAAAAAAAATCCAGAAGTGAAGAGGTGCAGACAAGGAGTTTAAAAAGTCTGAGTCACTGTGGGTTTCTTTGACTTTGCTTGGTTTACCTACATTGTTTTGAGGCTGGTATATTTTCCCTGCTCAAGAACTAGACCTTGACTTGCTGCATCCGCACTGTTGAAATAATCTAGTTTGACATCACATTAACTGACATGGCTCAATGCTCTGGAATTCTGGGAAGTGTAGTTTTGTGAGACACTTATTTAGGTTTCTTTGTCAGAGTGCTCAGATGCCACAACAAAGTACAGTTCCCAGAATCTCATGGCATTGAGCCATGGCTGTTAAAGTGGATAATTTATGCAGTGTGGATGCAGCCTCTGTGAGTTTAAAATGCCTTCCAGGAAGTCCCAAATGATAATAAATGTGGTTTTCTGTTGTGGATGCAGCCCAGGTTTTCCACAGCCACTGTGGCTACAGCCATCAGAAAAGCTATGCTATCCTATAAATAATAGCAGGATTAAAAGAATGCTACCTCTCCTCCCCATAAGAAGATTCCATGTTGATGTGCATGAATGATATCATCATGAGGAAAGAATTGGTTTTAACTGTTTGTAAATAAATAACAATTACAGGTTAAGTTTCCCTTATTTGAAATGCTTTGGACTAAAGGTTTTGGATTTTGGATTTCAATTTTTTTAAAATTATTTTGGAATACTTGTATTTGCATATATGTACATAGTGAGATATCTTGGCAATGCGACCCAAGTCTAAACACAAAATTAATTTATGTTTCATAAACACTTTATGCACATAGCTTGAAGGTAATTTTATACAGTGTTTTAATAATTTGGTGCATGAAACAAAGTTTGTGTGCATGAACTACCAGAAAACAAAAGTGTCACTAGCTCAGTCATCCATGAGAAACGCTTTGATTTTTGGAATATTTCAGATTTTGAAATTCCAGATAAGCGATATTCAACCTGTGGTTTCTTTGCAAGAAAATAACCAACTTAGGCCTGTTACAGACTGCCAAAATAAAGCTGTTTCGGGTCTCTTTGAAGGTATGCTGTTTAAATGATGCATGCATCCTAAGAATCCGGAAGCTGCACCAAAGCTGCACTCCAGTGCTTAGGAATGGAGTGTGGCTTTGGCGTGACCTCCGGACTGTTAGGACCCATGCATCATTTAAATAGCATACCTCCAAAGAGACACGAAGCAGCTTTATTTTGGCAGTCTGTAACAGGCCTTAGCTGTGGTAGATTGGTTGGAACCATTTTTGTCAGAAACCTTGATGGTATTGACTTAAATCTTATTGTTAGTCCCCACTAGAGGAGAACCATTGAATCATTTGAATTTACTTATATGTTGACTAAAGGGCCTACTTCTAGTTGGGACTAACCAACAGTATTCTGGCCATTGTTTACAAGTCTTCAATTGATATCATAAACTTTGGAGTGGTTCTACTTAGTTTTATCTTGATCTAGTTCCATGTGAATCTATTGAGAAAACACTTCTCTGGAGAAATAAAATACCCCACTGCCTGGATGAAGATTAAAATACTGTCATCGTTCATAAATTGTTATGTCATTTTAAATTTTGTGTTCAGAAGGATTTCTTTGTACAGGTACAGGAAACATTGATTTATGATACCAAATTAAATAGTTTTAACCTTAATCCTGTCTGTTTTTAATAGGCTTCTGTACTATTGTTTTCTGTCTGGTATGAAATTTGGGCATGTGATATGATTTCTAATACAGACTGTTTTCTTCTAAACTAAAATGTTGAGCTTGCATAAGAGTACAGTGTAGTGTCATCTTACTGGGGAATAGAGAAAATGCTGACTTCCTGTAAAAGTGTTTTGTCTTTTTTAAAAACAAAAAAGGCTTCTGTCAGCTGTTCTTAGATTTGACACTCACTCCTAAGTTATCCAAGGACAGCTTTCCAGGAAGATTAGTTTGCTTGTGGAAGGAGTCCACGTTTCTCTGTCCACTTCCAGGTATGTTCTACAGTCAGCCTTCCCTATCCACAGATTCTTTATCCATGGGTTCAAGCATCCACGGCTTCAAAATATTAAAAAAAAAAATCAATTCCAAAAAGCAAAAATTGACTTAGCCATTTTGTATAAAGAAAACCAATTTGCTGTCCCATTGCATCCACAGATTTTGTTATCCCCGGGGGTTCCTAGTACCAAACCCCAGCGGATACCAAGGGCCCACTGTATTTGAGCCATTTTCTCTTCCTTCTTTCTTCTCCTTATATTGCAGACTCTCTTATTTTAATTCCTATTTCTATATCCCACTCTGTCCCCATTTTTATTTCTCCAGTCTTTATTTCTGGACTGCTTGTCATCTTTTAAAATCTCTTTCTCCCATTTCTTCTGCTTCTCACGAAGCACACACAGTTTTCCTTCTCCCTGTGATTTGTACAACAAAAGGATTCTCAGATGTTAATGTGCTGTGCAACATATGTGAAAACCAGTGGCAACTCCACAACGTACTTCCGAATCTCCGCGGAGGGGGGGCATGTGTATTCACCCACCTTGTTCCCACTCCCAATAGATACGTTGGGGGGCTAGTTGTATGTGTGGGAAAGAGTTGCAAACAAGAGGAATGTGGAATTCTCCCATGAACAAGCAAGTGGAATAGGCGGAGAATGTAATCTTACTTTGTGCAGGTCTGTTGTGAAAAGATGATAGTGTGGCAGGCCTGACCTTGAGAGGAAAAACAATTCTTGCTGTAGTTGAATGAGGTTTGTTCACTGTGTTAAGAGTGTTATCTAAGATACTGTAATTCACTCCACAGAGGCTAGTAGACACAGTAAAGGACAAATTGTACATTACATTGCCATGAGGTTTATAGCTGATTTGACCCCTCCCCTTCTCTTTTCTTTTCTTTTTTAACTAAATATAGTTAGTTAGGGGGCTGATAACTCAACTGAAGATATTTTACCCCTTAGCTTTACTTGTTACATGCTTGCAAGTCAACTCCATCTCATGGTGACTCTATCCTAGAGTTTCCCTGTCACAATTTATTCAGGAGAAGTTTGCCAGTGCCTTAGAGGAAGGCGAGTGTGAGTTTCCCAGTGGATTCCATCCCTGGTCTCCCAGAATCCTAGTCAAACGCTCAAACAACTGTACCATGCTTACACCATTTTCTTATTCTTATCTGTTGTACCCAAGTTGTTGTCAAATGGGTGCATGTGTGTAAGTATCATCCCCCTCACCTTTTTTTTGTGCAATAGACAGTAGCTGGGGGAGAGGAGGATTGAGAAAATGATACCTGAATGAAAGGTTACACACACATCCTTCCATGTTGTTTTGGTTTTCAAAGAAGCACTTCCTTCTACTGCATACAGGTGTCCTCAGCTAAATGCATACAAATGCAGGCACAGGGAAGTTGGTCATGGATTTCCCATCATAAAATGTATTCTCTCTTTACAATAGCTCAGTATTTGTTTCCTTATTGCTGCAAACTAATGTAGTTGTTAAATTTAGGTAAAGGTTTACTTGTATTTTGTCACTGTTTTCTGATTTCTCATGAATAATGGCTGGGGTTTTGATCCATGCTAGAGAAACTCCTTGTAGTGTTGTATTCCCTTTGACCCAATTTCTGTGCCTTAAATGTGTAGTTTACATTTTACTCGTGGATTGCATTGCACACACAAACAGTGACCAAAACATTACTGGAGAGAAGATGTAGTACATAAAGGCAGAATCTACATGACAGTATGGTCTGGCCTCTCCTGAACCTGCTTCAGTTTATTTTTGATCCAGGTCAGCAGCTGCTGTATCACTAGTGTTTTCAGACTGACTTGATCTGGCCTTGTGAGTCCCATGCAGGTGTAAATTCAGAGTGGGGAGCATGTCAGCAATGAGCATACAGAACTCTCATTATCATGCAATTCACTGTTGTCTATAACACTGTTGGCTATCACAGCAAGGATCTTTCCCAAGGCAACCAGCCACCATTCCTTTCAGCCACCCTAGCCAGTGGTGAGGAATGCTCGAGATTGTTGTTTAACAAAACCAGAAGCACATTATCACCCCTGAATTAAAACAGCTGCACGTCACCAAAAACTAAGCATACTGAAGCCTCTAATGCCAGAACTACAGGGATGGCATCCTACTGGTGACACATGCAGTGACTTCTTGGTGGCATAAGGATATATTCAGTTGTCCCTTGTAGGTTGTCCATCCCAGATCCTAAGGCAACTGTTAGGCCCCGTAGTAGTTTACTAGCTGGGAGGAAGAGTGGTGACTCAGGTGAGCAAGAAGTGGTCTATCTTTGCTACAACTGAGGGCCTCTACAGACGGATGGCCTGCAGCCGCCCCTTTTTGTCTTAGATCGTTGCCGTGGCAACTGCATGCCGTAACAGCGATCTGGCCTCCCCAGGACGCAAAAAGAAGTCACTGTTAGCTGGCTTATTCTTGTGCCCCAGAAAGGATGTCATAGGCGCACCAGCACACCCTTCCATCCAGTGCTGTTTGGGTGCTGTGCCGCCCGTGCTTCATCATGGTGCACGACGTATGGACAGGTGTGTGCCATGATGGTGGCTGGACAGCGGAGGTTGGGCTTGGAGCATGTGAATGCTCACTCCTACTGCAGCCCTACCGCGCACGTAGGCTGGCATAAACTGCCGGTCTGTCAAGCCTCTCAGAAGAAGACAAAAAAGGTTGCTCTTTCAAATGGACCTGTTTTTCTTCTCCCTGCACATGAGATGGCCAGTTTCTTGGTCATTTGAGTTGTCCCCATCCCAGTTTGACAGAGCAAGATAGGTGTAGAGATGCATGTTTGGAGCACTGCATTCTACAAATGTCATGCAAAATCTCAGCTCATATGTATATATAGAATTAGACAGAATTGGAAAGAAAATATTTTGCAGTGAAAAAGTCATGCCCATTTCTGCAAAGGAGCTTTCCCTTTCTTTGCTTTCTACTCCAACATCTTTTGATAAGTCCAGAGCCTTTGCAGTTGAAAACGGACATCAGTAGTACTGCTGATATCTTCTTTCTTGTTCTCTTGCACACCATCACACATTGACATAGGTTATCTGTTTTCAAAACAGTAATGCAAGGTCAGTCCATTACCAACTCAAACCTGTCCAGGACAAGTGATGGAGGCCTATACTATATAAGGCCTGCCTCAAGTCTCCAAAGAGGATGTTTCTCATGAGAGTTCTGGGCTCCCATTAGATTGTTAACCTTACAGGAAAATTTTGTGATGCCATGCCAGCAAACATCATGAAATAACGAATAATGCCAATGCAACTCACCTTGGCTTGGAGAGCCAAGAATAGGAAGAGCAAGATTAGTCACACTCACAACAGACATATCACTCCCCCAGCATTTGGTACCATTGAAAGTATGGCTTGTGCCCACTTTTCTCGTGCACATCATAAATAGGGGATTTGGAGCTACTTGTAACACAAAGATATGGGATGAGAATGGGATGGGATGTTAATGCTAATTGCCCCCAATAAGCTGGGTACTTATTTTAGTGACCTTGGAAGGATGCAAGGCTGAGTCGACCCTGAGCCCTTGGCTGGAATTGAACTCACAACCTTGTGGTTTGTGAGTGAGTGGTTGCAGTACAGGCATTTAACCACCACGCCACCACAGCTTGTGTTGACCAGCTGAATAGGGGAAGGAATAACTGGAATCTTCATGTTTTTAACAAGTCATCCAGAATATTTAGGGTATTCAGGACTCCTGTAATTTTCTACTAAGACACTCTGACCGCTTTTGTTGTAAGTTGTATGTATGTATGTTGAATATTTTTGTTTCTGCCTTATGGTGACCTTAAGGTGACCTTATCATGGGGTTTTCTGGGGGTGAGAATATGTGACTTCCCCAAGGTCACTCAGTGGGTTTCTATGGCTGAGCAAGGAATCAAACTCTGGTCTCCAGGGTCATAGTCCAGAGCTCAAACCACTACACCATGCTGCCTCTCTCTGAACACTTTTGGCTTGTTTCTTTAAATTACATCTGTAATCCTTGTTCTTCTTAAATGGAAAACTGGTTGCTACTGTATATTAAAATTGCCTGTGCATCTTGTAATGCAGTAAAATGATCTGTTTCATATTTTTTTTGTATTTTTCCCTTTCATAGTCTTAATGCGAAAACCTCTATTATGGGAGGTTTTTCCTGGCAAGATTTATTCAGAGGAAGCTTGCCATTGCCTTCCTCCAATTTCAGCCCTGGTCTTGTCCTAGACTGAAACCGCTATACCATCATAGCTCTCAGCAAAATCTTACACCAAAAATGCACACCTTTTACTATTATAAAATAAACTGGATAAGAATTTTACTGCAGGGATGTAACTGTTATTGCATTTTATAGCACATGAGGACATGAAGTCATTGTAGGTTACTGATACCTGTTGCTGAAAAAAGCAAGTTTTGTCCCGCGGATTTTCAGACTGATTTATTTTGTTACGATTTGATTAATGCGTTTGTGCCTAGAACTGAAAGGATTTGCCACTGCCAAACCTCAGAAATAGGGAAGGATTAGTATAAAGTGAAGTTGTAGTGTTAGGTCAGATTCTGTGGAGTACCACCTGAAGGCCATGAAGCCTGAAAGGAAGGGGAGATCATTTTTAAGGCTAGCCTTGGTTTAGGTGGCTGCTCCATTAGCTGTGTTCATGATGGCATTTCAGACTGCATCAAGGAGTGAAGAGTGGACTTTACTGTCAGTTATCAAGGTGCTTCTTTCATCTCTGTTTGTGGCAGTCTTATTCTTAATCATAGCTTAGTAGCAAATACGTAAAAGTTTTCTAGGTGCTTTGAGAAGAATCTGCAGAAAAACTCTTCTTAGAACTCCTTGAAATACTTTTTACCATTACAGTATCTGACTTTACTGCTTCACCTGCTGGGAAATCCATATGTTGCTTTTCCCCGTAAGACTTGCTTCGTCTCCTTTATATCTTCTCAGTTCAGCTGTCTCAGCTTGGATCAAATACATTCACTCTAAATTTTGGTATAAAAGCAGTGAATTTTAATGTGTGGATTCCATTAACCTCATTAAGTCATGAGAAGATCTATCATATGTCAGATTTAATAGTAAGCAAAAGTACAAGAATTTGAAGTCCCGTTGTTTCCTTTTACATCTCAGGGAAAGCAAGAAATATATAATACCCAGAAAAGTGCATGCATATTTTTTTCCAGAATATATTTGTTTTCAAAGCCAGCATGGCTTGAACGTTAAGAGTACAACTCTGCAGACCAGGGTTCGGATCCCTACTCTAGTCAGGGAAACCCACTAGGGCTGCTGCCACACTGCAGAATTAATGCAGTTTGACACCACTTTAACTGCTGTGCTCCATCCTGTGGAATCCTGGGATTGACAGTTTGTTGTGGCAACAGAGCTCTCTGACAGAATATCTCACAAAACTAAACATCCAGAATTCCATAACATTGAGCCATGCCTATTAAACTGATGTTAAACTGCATTAATTCTGTGGTGTAGATGCAACCTAGGTGACCTCAGGCATGTCACACTATCTCAGCCTCAGAGAAAGGAAAAAGCAAGCCTCCTCTTTTGAAGAAAACCCTGTGATAAATCTGCTGCTGCTGCTGTTGTTGTTTCCAACCCTAAGGTGAACCTATCATAGGGTTTGCTTGGCAAGATCTGTTCAGAGGAGGTTTGCCACTGCCTTCCCCTGAGGCTGAGAGCATGTGACTTGCCCAAGGTCACTGAAGGGGTTTCATGGCTAAAATGGGGATTGAACTCTGATCACCAGAGTTGTGGGCCAACACTCAAACCACTATGCCATGCTGGGCTCCATAAATCAGAAATGACTTGAAGGCACAAAACAGCAATGTGTTTTCTAATTCAGACTTTTTGGAGGGCATCCATTAAAATTTGTCTGTTTTTCAGAAATAATCAAAATATTCTGAAGGGACATGTGTGTTATTGTGTAAACAAATTGCCAGAACAATTGATAAGATCAGTGCTAGCAGTGCTTTCAGGGGGAAAAGCAGCCTAGAACAGAGATGTTTGATGAAAGGCTTCTTCAAAGGTCTACCCGCATTGCAGGTGCCATGCATGGATCATTTGAAAGGGGATTCCATTGGTGGGAGGGCTACTAAAAAAGTCCTTTTTCTTATGCTGTAGAAAGCTCTGTATTTTGTTGATAAGTACTTGGCAAAAGAACAGACTGGGTTCTTTCAGCCTGTTCAGTAGTTTTACAGTCATAAGGTGGATTTAACAGTCTTGTAACTGCTGAGGATTCATGTTTATGGGGTTGCTAGTGATCAAATGTGACTCCAAAAAGCCTACCTTTTCAGCCTGTTTTGTCCCAACTAAAAGATTTGCTGAGATGCTGCATATTGAGGCATTAAGAAATGCTGTCTGTAGGTTTCTCCCATTGGTGGGATGCTGTGAGACAAGCAGTTGCAACAGGACCACAAGGCATCTCTCTAGGTACCTACTCTCAATGCACTCTGTGACCAAGAGAGTGCTGCAGATGTCATTTCCCAGAACCCCAATCTGCAGCACCTCAGAAGCACTTCGGTTGTGCCACTGCCATGCTGCAAAGGTTGGTTTTGGGGATGTGGCATTGTCAGACAGAGTCCCATCATCATAGTTATGTCTGAATCTTGGGCATGGCCCTTAAGCTGTATATTATGTAACATGTTACTTACTACAGAAAGTTACCTAAATTATTAAACAGTGTCACCAACTGCATGAAGGAAACAGTAAACATATCATGGATTCTTTATCCACAGATTCAACAATCAACGGCTTGAAAATATTCCGAAAAGATATACATTTCAAAAAAGCAAACTTTTACTATTTTTTGTATAAGGGATATCATTTTACTCTGCTATTGTATTTAATGGGACTCGAGCACCTATGGATTTTGGTATCCACAGAGGGTCCTGATACCAAACTGCAGTGGATACCAGAGGCCCACTGTATTACTCTAGTTATAAGCTAGCATGCTTTAGTAATCACATTTATATCATTGTTTGGGAAATGGCATGAAAAAATATAAAATGGAAGCTCTATTTTTAAACAGCCCATTTTGATTTGCCATTTCAAATTGTTTTAAATTACCTTGACTTAAATAAGTCTACCATGTTGGGGGGAAAACACACACTCCTTACAAAGTAGGGTACTAATTTAATTCCAATATTTCCTGGTAGTTGGAATGCATGCAACAAAGCTTTCCATACCAGAGTCCCATCTTACACAGTTGTGCAGGCCTTAGATGACAGGCTTATACTTGCCTTTCTTCATCTGTAAGCATTCCATTTTACCATGTAAAATCTCGAGTGAAATAATGGGGCTGCTAACTTCATTGACTTCTGTGCTGTGATCACCATCTCAAGCAGGAGGTGAGGGGGCGGCTGTGTTTTACAACAAAAGGGGTGTGTTGGTGTAGGGAGCTAAAGCAATTTATTTCCTGTGCTTTCTCATGGAAGGTATTTTTCTTTCAGTTGGCTCTGGTGCCAGAAGTACATCTCTGTGGCTGTGGAGAAAAGTGCTTGAATCAACAGGGCTGAAGATGGCTCATTTCCCCTTGACTTGCCATGCCTACTATTTGCCCTACTTTATAAAGGAGACAGTGCTCTGCCTGATGGGCTGTCAGAGGATACTTTTCTATTTGAAGGGCTCTCCAGTCTAGTGTAGCTGAAGCAGGGGTCCTGAAGTTGGGGCCTAATTCACACTACACAATTATAGCACTGTTATTATACTTTAACTGTCATGGCTCCATCCCATGGAATCCTAGGATTTGCAGTGTAGTGAGGGGTGCTTAGAATTCTCAGCAAGAGCACTCTAGTACTTCACTACAAATTCCAAGATATCGTAGGATGGAAGTATGCCAGTTAATATGGGATAATAGCACTATCATTGTGTAGTGATTGTGCCCTGGACAGCAGACATGTATGTCACCTGGTGAGATGAATGGCATTTCTCTTTAAGTTATAGTCATTATTTCTAAGTTTACATGTATCCATTACCATGGGCAATACTACACCCTCTCCCTTGGCACTGCATTTATTCTCTCTCTCTCTGTCTCTCTCTTGCTATTCTTTTTTCATATCCCTTTGCTTTTGGTTTGGGGACTTTAAAAGTAGACTTGTTTACTTCTCTTGCTTTCAGGTTTAGTCAAATTAGAGAAGCCATTACACAGACTTCTGGTATTGTTGAATTTCACTTTGGTAGAAATAAGGCTTCTGAGAGCAAAAGTTTTCTTTTGGGAACAGAAGGCAATTTCTGCCTTACACTTGGTTGCCTCTGTTGTGCCCAGGAGAACAAATATGTTGGCTTGTGAAGGATCACCAGCAGGAAGAAACTTCTTGCATATAAAATACCTGTCTGATTTATTGGTCTCTGAAGTAGAATCTATAGAGGCAAGAGGCACAGAGCACAGATGTAGGTTTCTACTTGAGCTCTCTCCAGCTCTCTCTAGGAAGCATTGAGGGCCCAATCTTCCCTGCTATGGTGGCCAAATAATGTGAATAAGGGAGGAGATAACAACTGCTTGTTGTTATGTGCCTTCAAATCATTTCTGACTTATGACAATCCTAAGGCAAACCTATCATGGGGGTTTCTTGGCAAGATTTGTTCAAAGGAGGTTTGCATTGCCTTCCCTTGAGGCTGAGAGCATGTGATTTGCCCAAGGTTACCAAGTGGGTTTCATGGCTGAGCTGGGAATTGGACCCTGGTCTTCAGAGTTATAGTTCAGTGCTCAAAGCACTGCGCCATGCTGGCAAAGGGAGAATGAAGACAGATTTCTATTTACTCATGTAGTCCTTAAAATACAAAGGACAGTATTAAGCTCCTTTTTGGAGTCACCATAACTCGGAAACGAAGGCATACAACACCACACAGACACAATTTAATGTTATGTGTAATTAAACCCTGAAGTGAGCAATGAATCTAGAGGCTTAAAGGAACAAAGCCAGAGGAGCAGAACTCCTGAAGTGAAGCAAAACTCCTGCATCCATTTTTGCCTTAGCCTTTAGTCCTTACCCTGTAAATAGTGTGCTTTTGATTGTATAATCCATTTTGACACATGTTAAGATCTGTGTTTGAACACTATTAAAAACTTACCATACAATCTCTTTCCTTAATTGTAAATAGGCACTCACTCACATCTGGCAGGAAAATTGCCCCAAGTGAGCATGGGGGAAACTTGTAAATGTAAAGGCTAAAAGCCTATGCATTTTTAGCACAGTATAAATGTATGTTAGAGTAATTTCACTGCATCCTACCATTGTGTCACAGCTTTGAGCTCATTCATTGCATGCTGGTCAATTAGCTTCCCAACCGCCATGTCAGAGGTCAGACAGGGTTGTGTTGTGCTTATGGAAAGATTGGCTGTATGTGGGCCTGGATTTATGCAACCTCTGAGAAAGCATAATCACTTGTACAACTGTCTTTATGCTAGCATAGTGCCCAAACAGAATTGAATACATAGTAGGACTGCTCTGGTTTTTGTTTGCTATCTAGATAATATGCTATGAATGGTTAATGGATACAGGTAGGTATGGGCTGGCTAGTAAAATCTGGCTGTGAAGCTGGTAATGTTTGCAGACAGGGGTATCACAATGGGGGATGCAGTGGATATATGCCGCACCAAGTGGGGGTGACACTACTACTCCCTAAATATCTGCCTTTTGGCAGAAATGGTATGTGGTAGTCACCTTCATCCCTTTAAAATGCTGGTGTGAGTGAGGTAAGAGTCATTGGGAAGATTAAAGAGAGGCCCATGTTTTATAAAAAATAATTTTTTTAATTTTAATTAAAATATTTAAAATTATTCTTTTAAATTTTTATTTTAAAATATATTTTAACCATATTTTCACTGTAACTATATGAAACAATGTATAATAATATACTTTGTTGTGCATATAATATTGTGATTTAAAGGTATAATTTTAACTTTACTAGTTATTTTTGTCACAATGATTGCCATTACATTAAGTGATATGCAGGAATTATGATTTATGAGTCACATTATTGAAAAAAAATTATTAAGAATTCTGTATGGTGTGGTATGAGGGGAGGTCAGTTTGAGGGTGATACTATGAGTTATCGCACCAGGTGAATCTGACCATAGTGATGCCACATCTTGCAGACATCATTTGAAAGTTTGACTTAGCAGTTAATTTAAAATGAGTTTTCCGGAATTTATAAACTCTTTATTTTCTTTCTCTTAATGGTGTAGTTGTTATAGCTTGTCCAATGTTTATTGAAGAATCAGAAGATTTAAGAGAATTTCAGTTAGTTTGACCAAGTGGAGAATGCAAAGTGGTCATATACTTTTATTTGCACTGGTATTAGAGAAAGAAAGTAGAGGAGGAAAACATAAATTGAAGAGACTCTAAAGGTGAAGGTAGTCCCTTGACATGAAAGCCTAGTTATAACCAACTGTAGGGGGCGGTGCTCATCTCTGTTACTAAGCTGAAGAGCAAGCGTTGTCCGAAGGCGAATCCAATGGTCGTGTGGCCAGCATGACTGCACCAAACACTGTTACCTTCCCACCAAAGTGGTACCTATTCATCTACTTGCATTTGCATGCTTTTGAGCTGCTAGGTTGGCAGAACCTGAAACTAGTGACATGGGCCTCGAACTGCCAATCTTCAATCATCAGAATTGGTGTCTTAACCACTAAGCCACCGCATCCCTTTCCTAAAACTGAAAATAACACCTTATTGGTATAATAGAGATATCAACATGAATACTTGTGATGTTGAACGACCCTTGCATGCTCTTTTTTCTTCTACCTCAGGTGGCGACAGACAAGGTTACAGGGAAGCTGAGTTCTACTCTCTCATGGGTGAAGAACACTGTCAGTCAAATGGCCAGCCAGGTGGCAAGTCCATCTGCCTCATTACACACTACATCCTCCTCTACCACACTCTCCACTCCAGCATTGTCTCCGTTGTCTCCAGCAGAATTGAGTCCCTATGACTTAGAGCTACTGGCCAAATTAGAAGAGCAAAATAGGTAGGTGGCAAGTTATCTTTGTCATTTAAGAATGAATGGGCAAGGAAAGAAATGGTTCATGGAACTAAAACATACTTTAGTATAGCCTGAAGTGCGGTTTCTATCAAAGCTTAAAAAGAGTCATTGGCATTTGTCAGTGTTCTGGAAGCATAAAGCCAGCTCCAGTGGTATGTGTGTTTTGCAGCTGATTTGTTTGACCATTGGTCATGGCACATATAATTACTTGTGTTAGGTGATGATAAGCTCAGATTGGAGGTTGGCCAATTGCCTGGGGTGTAACAATTCTGTAAGACCCATCTGTTGCCAGGTGCGTGGGCCCTGACAGTCTGTGACACGTAGGATTGTGCTGGCGGGTGGCTCGGATTAAACAGCAACAGGAGAACATTCTTGTGTTTTCTTGAAAAAGCAGAAATCGCTGTTTTCAACGCTGTGGAACATATCATTTCTTTTAAATCACTATGTTTCCATCTTATTTCAAAACCTTCGAGAAATTGTCTTGAGTCCAAGGTACATTCCTGTCATTCTGGTTGAGTGTCATACTCCTCTGGAATCAAGCAGGCTGCAGTTATGTCTCATAACAAAAGCTTGTGACACTGAGAACGTAATAACTGTACCTGAAGGAGTATAGTGCAGTTTTTCTGCTTACCACTTTCTCAGTTCACTTAGAGTCAAATAGATCCTTTTATTAACTTGAAAATAAGATTGTTTTATTGTACATTTATTTCAATACAATTGATCTGACCAGTGTCTTTGGCTTGGCACAAGTAATGCTTTCTTTCAGAATGTTGTATTACATTGGATTTTGTACTGACATTGACAAGAAAGATTAATAATAGTGGCCCTCTTTGTTTCTTTTGTTAGCATCTGTTCATTTGGCACATCATAAAGCTTAGCTTGTTTCTAATTGTCCAGATTGTTTAACTTTCAGCTCAGAGTTAATTTAGATTAAATGAAGCAAGAATACCATAGCACTTCTGACTATTATTAGAACAGTCATGTGGATTAGAACCCATTTAGGTTATCTCTTTCTGTACATTGCCTTAAGAGTCGAGCAAAGATGATGTGTTTTTATTACCCTCTACATGTTACAGTATGTTCACTTGTCTGTGCTAAGGAATAGGTGTCTCCAACTATTTTCAAAGCCTAATCTTTCAACTGTTTTTTTTTTTAAAAGCAGTACTAAGTAAGGGACTGAATAAAGGAGCCTTTGTGAAGAACAGTTCAAATCCCATTGTCTCCTCTATGAAGGATCAGTTATACTGATCAGGGCTAATAACTCAACTGACAAATAACTTGTTTTATCCTATTCATTGTATGCTAGTGAGTTTCAATAGCTGCTGTATTTCTAAGCTGTTTTCACAGGTCATGTTGCTTCTGAACCTGTTTCTGTAGAATTGTGTGCTCTATGAATAAGATCTGCTAAACTCAAGGACCTTTTCTACGTAATCAGAGTCCCTGCCCTTACTTACAGTACTTACTTTAGAAGTTAGTTATTTTATGGATGGAACTATACATATTTTTTTCAGGTGGCACTTTTGCCACTGGCTTATCCTCTCCTTTCCCCCTTTTCAGCCTCAATGTATTTGGAGAATTCCCTCTCCTGAAAAATGCAATCTTTTTATAGTTTTTAATTTTATAACTGTATCCTGTTGTCATTGGCAACTTTGGATGCTTAATTCAGAAAGGTACAGGTTGAGTTTCTCTTATCTGGAATTCTGAAACCCGAAATAGTCCAAAATCCAATATTGTCCACATGGGTGACTGAGATAACGTCACTTTTGCTTTCTGATTGTTCAGTGTACCCAAACTTTATTTAATGCACAAGATTATTAAAAAAGATTGTATATAAACTTACCTTTGAACTGTGTGGTATGAGATGTATAAAAAACATAAATGAATTTCTTGTTTAGAATTGGGTCGCATCTCCAATGTATCTCATAATGTATATGCAAATATTACAAACTCTGAAATACAAAACAGTTCTGGTCCCAAACATTTTGGATAAAGGAGAGTCAACCTGTAATGTAAACCTTAACTTTATTTATTTATTTTCTCCTTTAGTTCTTTATAGGTTGTGTTCCTCTTCCATGCTAAAATGTCATTTTTTATCCAAACATGTTCCAGGAGTTAGTTCATTTCTTTTGTTCTTCCACCAACACTAATTTTCTAAAAACAACAGGTTTGGGCTGGTTAGTTTCACTCTTGTCCTATTTTCGTATTTGGGTAATAACACTCTTTGGAAAACAGAAGTAATATCCCAGATGTGGTACTAATTTTTATGTACCTTAAACTGTGCTTCTAAAACTGAAATTCCTTTAGACCAAAGCAGTGTTGGAACATTTGGGTGAACTACCTATTATGTCCTCTTAAAAACCTACTCTCTTGGAAAATTGAGCAATTACTTGGTTCCATTTACTAAGTCTGTAAGCTGAACTACTCTTTGGAGCTCTAAAAGATTCAAGTTACACCTCTCGGTGGCGGAGAGGACTTTGATCTGAGCATGTGTGCAAGTCTTGACTGAAACAGAAACATTCAAAAGGGAAGTAATGAAACTTTCTCTGGAAAAAAAAATACAAAATCTTTACTTTTTGTAGTGCTACTGGGTCAAATGATGGGATGTGTTCCCCTCCAAGATAAGTTGGAATGGTTCAGTCCTAACAAATAAGGAATCCATTTGTGGAAGGTAAATGATTGATGGGAATGAAGTCATTTGTTTTCTCCTTAACCGCTTATGGTTATTAAAAACGTCAAGGGTCTGAATTAAAGAACAATGGATTTACCAAGGTAAGATTCACACCATAGAATTGTAAGAAATATTTTAGAGTGTAAAGCTCCTGTATAGCCCAGCTGTACAAGAATGTAGCTTCAATATTAAGTATTTGCTTTAAGAGTTCTGTTGCACTTTCTTTTCTGGAGTTTGGACTTGTTTACCGTGAAGCTTGTAATGAAAACGTTTTCTTTGTATGTGGAACAGTGCAGTTTTACTTTATTAACTACCCAGAATATGATTCTTGAATCAATTTCTGATCTTTGTATTCATTATGGGAAATTAATACAGGAAATTAAAGAATCCACTTGCATAGGGAAAAAAGAATATACAGGGGATTGCCTTTTGAGGTTCTGTAGTTCTGAATTTTTATTTGGGATTCATGCTTCCTTTCTGCTTTAAATCTTTCTTTTCCCTGTCTCTTTATTACTTAAATGCAGTGGTGTCACTAAGACTGGCGTCACCCAGAGCTAGTAACTCATGGTGTCACTTCCCATTGACTTCCTCCCTTACTACACCATACAGAATCCTTAGTAATGTTTTTTGTACTAATATGACTCATAAATCATAATCCCCCCATTGACCTCCTTACAGCTTTTATCTGTCATTCTTCTCTCAGTAGTTTTGAAATATCTTCCACACTCCTGTGGATTAACTCTATTTATTAGAGAAATAATTGGAAATGGTGAGGGCAGGTATAACCGTTGTTGAAACTCAGGTCACCTTAGGCCCACCATAAATTGAAAATAACTTCAAGCCATGGAACTACAAAAATAGCAACAGAATGGTATTTGTTGCTCATACTAGTCAAATGCTTATTATAAATGTTTTTATAAATCTAGTAAGGAAATGATAGGTTCCTTAGAGGAATAAGTGTTTGTAGTTTTGTCTATGGTTGCAGCCCTTATTAGTGCTTGATTGTAGCTAAGCTTCTCACTATTTGGAAGCCACTTGCCTAGATTTCTAAAGAACTGTATATTGCATTAACAAATATAAATTCTTAAATGTCTGTCTAGCAATGTGAATGCAAATATTGGGAGGCAATTCAGTGGTAGGATCAGTAGAAAGGAGCCTTGCTTGCTCTGGCTTCTTGGCACATACCCCCTTATCCATTTTTGGAGTCAACCTGGCTTGGAATGAAGGGAGGAAAGACACATTATAAATGTTCAGTGAGCATATAACAGATAAATACAATTGAATATGTTTAAATCGTGCACATTTTACAACTCATGTCTCTATGTGCATATTGTTGTTACATGTGAACCATTTTCAGCCTCCCTAATATTTACTACTGTACTTAATAAGATTTTACCTGAATGTATCTTTTAAATTATTGTAAACTGCTTTTAGTCCCATGCCAAGAGAAAAGTGGGGTATAAATTAAATAATAAATAAAACTATTGTAATAAGTCTTTCCACAACATTCTACTTGTCAGAGGAAGATACACATCAAACCTAATTCTACTGGGATAGCCAGATCTGTATTTCATTTTCTCTACAATAATCCTCTTTTAAAAAGAGACTGATTCATGAAGTCTATTAAATATTCCCCCATTTAAAAAAAAATACAATTAAATAACAAATAAGATTCTTAGTGTAATCTGTACTATGCATAGTAATAAAGTTGGTCATGCAAGCAGACGTTTAACATTTGGCTAATGGTAGTGTTTTAAGCTTTATAATGAAAAGACTGGCTGATCAGAAAGCTCAAACTGGTTTGCATCTACTACAGATTATTGGAAACTGACAGCAAATCACTGCGATCAGTAAATGGGTCAAGAAGAAACAGTGGCTCCTCACTCATATCTAGTTCATCAGCTTCTAGCAATCTCAGCCATCTAGAAGAAGATACCTGGATCCTTTGGGGGAGAATTGTAAATGAGTGGGAAGATGTGCGTAGAAAGAAAGAGAAACAAGTTAAGGTTCGTTGACTTTAGTACATAGTTTTTAGCACTTAAAGCAAGCTAAACTACTCTCTGAGATACATTTGAGATTTGAATTGAGATCAAGGTAATTATCATAGTAAATGCTTAACGGGGTAAAATTGTGTTAAATCTCTGTACAGGACAAATCATTGAATTTCCTTTGTAGTTTATCTTTGTCCTGCACATTTTATTCATCTTTGTAAAAGAGAGGAAAAGTTTACAGATTAAGATGAAGGTTTTTTTTAATTAAAATTGAGATAACTTTGTGCTTTATTGGTAATAAATAATGCTCATCTTGGATTTTTTTTTTTGTGCTCTAGGAACTGGTTCGAAAAGGGATACCTCATCACTTCCGAGCAATAGTTTGGCAGCTTTTGTGCTCAGCTCAAAATATGCCAATTAAGGAGCAATATTCAGAACTCTTAAAAATGACTTCACCCTCTGAAAAACTTATAAGAAGGGACATTGCTAGAACATACCCTGAACATGAGTTTTTTAAAGAAAAGGACAGCCTTGGACAAGAGGTTTTATTTAATGTAATGAAGGTAAGTTACTAGCTCATACCTGTGAAAGGACAGCTAAAGGATTCAGCTTCATTTGGATTGTGGTACTACTGGTTGAGTCTCCCTTATCCAAAATGCTTGAGATTTCAGGTATTTTTGTATTTGTATATATGTACATAATGAGGTATCTCTGCAGGACTGCAGCGCTCATTAGATCAAAGTAACATATAACCTATGGTCCCACAATATCAGGAGGGCTATATATTTCCCCTGTTCCTGCTTCTAGAGCAGCGGATGGAGAAATTATTCCGAGTGCTTGTATCAGATGTTGTTTCTGTTGCTTTTTAAACTTAGGAGAGTGTTATTCTGAGATACTGCAGTGTACAAAGGCATGAGTTCACAGATGTTTGCTACACAGGTTTCTGCAATCTGTATTGTGAATGTTTGCATTGCCAGCCCAAGACATTTTGCTGCCTGAGGGAGAGCAGTAATTGGCACCCCAGTCTTGCCTGTCAAGATAGATGTTATCAGGACCAAATTATTTTGATATCTGAGGCAGAAAATCTCCAAAGTGTCACCCTGCTCTCTGGGACTTTAAATAGAATAAAAATAAGTTAAATAACAAGTTGCTTCCTTTTTATGTCTATTCCACCCCTTCACTGGTTGTTTGAGGTAGGTGCTGGCTAATGTTGCCAGATTTTCAAAATAGCAATAAATGACAGTTGAAATTCATGACATGCAGGGTTGACAGTCAGGAAGCGGCTAATAAGTTTAATGTTCCAGTTACATACCAAATGAAAGCATTCAACTTTAACTTAGCCATGAATTTATCTACAAACTTAACATATTGTCTATGTTCATAAATTACATGAATCACACATTTCTGTCTGTATGAAGGGTCCACACTTCAAAATGCAGGGTTTTTTGGCATCTTGTTCAGTCTATATAAAAAGAAAAGCTTAACAGCTCTCTAACAGGGTCCACTCCCTAATATAAGGGATATGTGCCAGTCCTATAAGGCTTTTTGGTCCTCAGATAAAGGACATCCCTTTATAATAAGGACTGCCAGGCAAACCTACTCCTGGCAGAGAGGGTTATATTCACCCTCCACATTGTAACTGAAGCTTCAAATCTCCACAGACAATCCCAGATTTTGTGATTTAGTAAGATTGTGAGTAATAATAATAATAATAATAATAATAATAATAATAATTTTATTTCTTACCCGCCTCTATTCACAGCTCGAGGTGAGTTACAACATATTAAAACACAATCATTCTATAAAATACACATATTAAGCTACATCTCTATGCAATATTTATATTACAATATAGGAATAGAGCTCAGCAAGTAACTACTCATGCTCAGAGTTGCTCTTTTCATCCTTTAAAGTTCAATTATGAGGTGCTTGACCAATAAAACATTTTCTGAACAGCCCAGCATTTAATACTTTCTAGCAGCCATTGGGAAGAAAAAATGATCCTTTTAGGCACCCACGCAGTGATTGTAGGGCTGGGCGTGTGCAGATGCCCAGCCCTACAAAATCCTAAAATTGGTCCCAGACCGGCGCAGAGCCCCAGTCTGTACTGTGCCTAAGCTAGCAGCGAAAGCAAAATTCCAATGCTGCTCAATGTAGTCTTTGTGTATTCATATGGACATATATACATATACAAACACTCACACACACATTTTAAAAGGTATATTTTCTGCTACGTAAGAATGGGTGGATTTATTCGCAGTATTTCCTTCAAAAAGGATTTTTAAATAAAACCACCTGGAGACTTTGCCTACTGCTTATTGAAAGCCCTAAGAATCTAATTTGTAGGAGCTGCCTATGTGTGACAGTGCATCATTATTTCAGCTTCATCCTGTGAAACATAACTGAACATAATTTAAGAGGTGGCATAGAGTAAAAGCCGACAGCATAATCTTGACACAATAGAAAGGGATTTGGACAATTTTCTTCAGTGATTGGAGAACAGGAAGAGGAAGGGTGACAGCACAATTCTGAGTCATGGCCATTTCTAAGGAGTTTTCCATTCTCTCCTTCAAACAGAGTTCAGACAGGGAGGGGCTTGGGACAAGAGTGCAGCACCTTATCAGCTCCCAGTGGCATTATTATAGTTAAAGCCCAAGTGGAGGGAGATGTTGCAGCTGTCGTTACTGTATTAAATTCCTTTCCCCGAAAGAAACAACAGCAGCATTTTAGATCTTATGTTGCCTGTTTTGCAGCAAAACTAATATGTACAGTTATTCCTTTTTGCTGCTTTAGTTTGCTCTTTGCTTCTGATAAGCCGAGCCTTCTTCTCCTAGCAGACCAATTAGAAAACTGGCAGCTGCTGGGCATAAATGGGTGAGGGAAACCACAGAAGCCTGGCAGAATTACCACAGAGGTTACACATTGAGAAAAGGAAGAGGAAAGTCTTTGGACTCCTCCTCCTCACAGACGTAACAAGCAGAGCAACCCATAGCAGTTGGAAACTCGCTGGGCAGAGTAGCACATAGGCAGACCACCTGCCTTGCTGTTATATCAAATCCAGGAAAAGAGAGAAAGCTGCCAGCATTCCTAAGTAAATCAACCAGCACCTAGAATCATAGAGTTGGAAGAGACCACATGGGCCATCCAGTCCAACTCCCTGCCATGCAGGAAATCCAAATCAAAGCATCCCCAGCAGATGGCCATCTAGCCTCTGCTGAAAGACCTGACTTTGTTTTGGGCAGCGCAGATAGACAGTAACAGTAGTTGGTAGTTTGGTGGATAGACCAGGGAAGCAATGTCAGTGGGCTTCTCCCAGTCCTTCCAATTGTTTCCTGGGGCAAGCACTTCAGCTTGTGTCATGGGTTACCCAGTCCAGCATTTACAGAAACTGAACACATTTTGTTAACAGAGATCCATGATATTCCAGAATATTGTATGGCTCAAGTAAGAGACTTCCACAAGTAAAATATTTGAATTGACCGTATGGAATGCCAAGGGCAATTGTAGTGTAGTGATTTGAGCGTTGGACTACAACTCTGGAGACCAGGGTTTAAATCCAGAGTTCAGACATGAAAACCCAGTGGTTGACCTTGGGCATGTTACACACTTTCAGCCTCAGAGGGAAGATAAAGGCAAACCCCCCTCTGAAGAAATCTTGACAAGAAAACCCCATGGTAAGTTCCTTTAGGATTAACGTTAAGTCAGAAACAACTTGAAGGCACACAGCAAGTACCATATGAAATGACTCTTAGGAACTGGAAATGGTCTGATGGTTTCTGTTTGAACTTCTGGTGCTGAGGAGGAATTAGACTATTGTTTCAAATTGGGTTCATCTGTTTATGCATTTAAGCCAGCTGAGAGAAAGAGGACATGCACACTGCCAGTTTTTATCCCATAAAAACACACTTAAACATTCCCTGCTGATCTCTCTTTCCTTTCAAAGAGAAGCATGGCATCCAATTCCGTAGGGTCTGCACTCTCTGGCAGTGACTCAGGTGTCATTTAAAGTTCTAGTTGAAAATGCCACAATTGAAACTGGGACTTTTTGTGTGTAAAGAACACATCCTCAGGGAGCAGACTTCTAGGACTTGCTTCCAAATGCTTTGTACCTTAATTCCTAAGCATGCCTTTTAGAAGCTGATGTATTATTCTACTGTTAGTGTCTTACCAGGTCTTAATTTTTTTTCTAGGCATACTCTTTAGTGGACCGTGAAGTTGGTTATTGCCAAGGAAGTGCTTTTATTGTTGGTTTGCTTCTTATGCAGGTAAGTGAACAGTATTGTACTTTAAATCTGTTGTTGAAATTCTGCTTTATTAAAAGCTTAAAGTAATAACAACTATAACAATAGTAATAGTAATATAAAACTGACACAAAGATCTAAGTAGAAACTGTCTCGTATAATATCTGAATTGGTCTTTACTACAGATCTGGAGTGAAAATTTTCACATAGTAAACAGGTAGTTTTTAAATGTCTTCTCACCCAGCCAGGGCTTAATGTGAGCAGGTTTAAGCCCTGCTATTTGTTTCTGTCCTGTGGCAGGACCAATGATAGGCAACTGTGAAAGGGTAGGGGCCACATTGGTCCTTGAGGAGACCTTGGAGGGCTGCACCCACTTCTGAAGAAAAAAAATCAAAGTTTGTTTTGCCCTCAAACGTCCTCTAGTGATTATGGGGGGCATTTACATCATTTTTCTTGGGCCTTCTTTGGTCATTTTAGACTCAAGAGAGACCTTTTTTAACAACAAGAAGGGGAAGATCCTGTTTCAAAGAAAACTTCTCCAGGGCCTACATTGTTCAGAAAAGGCAAAATATGGCAGAAATGCCTCCCCAAATGGCATTTTGGAACAAACTATTTTTTTTTAAATTGGCAAAATGTTTTTTAATCCTTCGTGGACCCAGGAAGCCTCCAGATATGGTGGAAATGCCATCCTCATCCCTCAGAGGGCATTTTGGAACAAAATAATTTCTTTTTCTTCCCTGAAGAACCCTGAGAGCCACAATAAAATAGCGCTCAGAACTAAACATGGCCCATGGGCCAAACTTTTTCCACCCTTGGGCTATGGTACAGAATGTAAATTACTATATTATTTATTTATTTATTTATTTATTTATTTCCTATGCCACTTTCTCCCAGAAGGGACCTAAGAAGGCTCACAAACAAAAACACATTAAAGGCTTGTTACAATTAAACAATGAAAGCTTCACATAAAACAATATTAAATTACAAACAGTAAAACCACAATCATACCACAATACCCACCCCATATAAGAAACACCCCATATAAAAAGCTGTCCCATGATCACACATTAAAAGTCTGCCTGAATAAAGATGTTTTTGCTTGCCAACGGAAGGCAAGCAGGGAGGGAGGCAGCCTTGTTTCTCGTGGAAGGGAAGGAGCAGCCACCAAGAAGACTCTCTCTCGTGTCCTCACCAGACAAGCCTGTGATGGGGGTGAGACCGAGAGAGAACCTTCTCCTGACGATCTTAGAGCTCTGGTAGGTTAATATAGGGAGATACGGTTTTTCAAACAGTCTGGACCTAAGCCATTTAGGGCTTTATTGGTCATGACTAGCACTTTGAATTGTGCCTGGAAACGAATTGGTAGCCAGTGAAGTTGTTTCAACAAGAGAGTTATATGCTCCCTATAACTGGCCCCGGTCAGCATTCTGGCTGCCGTGTTTTGAACCCATTGAAGTTTCTGAGCAGTTTTCTAAGGCAGCTCCACGTAGAATGTGTTACAGTAGTCCAAATGGGATGTAATCAAGGCATATGTCACTGTACACAGATCTGAAGTCTCAAGGAACGGCTGCAGCTGGTGCACAGGTTTTAGCTGTGCAAATGCACTCCTGGCCACTGCTGAAACCTGGGCATCCAGCTCAGAGTGGAATCCAGGAGCACAACCAAGCTGCGAGCCTGAGATTTCAGGGGAAGTGTAACTCCATCCAACACATACATTGTATATTATATATTGACTCCTTGGTTGCTGAAATAGGGAAAAAAATCTCTCATCTATTTTCTTTCTAGAGGCAACTGCACATATTTTACAGAACTGTTCCAGAAAGTAGTATGTAATAGAACCTAGTTTCACAAGGAAAACTTAACATAGTCTAGTCATTATCTTGGCTAACGTAATACAGAATGAATCTGTATTGCTGAATGGTAGACACAGCTTGCTGGTGTTAGGAAGCCATGTTGCAGAGGTTTGGTTTGAGCCTTGTAAGTTCTCAGATTGCATTTCTTAACAGTTGTTGAGAGGGGAAGGGAGGTTTGTAAGCTCTATATTTTTGAAAATGTTCACAGTGCATTTAACAGTATTTGAGTACTAAACTTTGGACGTGATCTCTTTCAAAACAGATGCCTGAGGAGGAAGCATTTTGTGTGTTCGTCACGTTAATGCAAGATTATCGCCTTAGAGAACTCTTCAAGCCAAGTATGGCTGAACTGGGCCTTTGCATGTATCAGTTTGAATGCATGATACAGGTATAACTGAATTCTGTTGTATCTCTTGTATGATGCCAGTTATTAAGTCATAGTTCTTCTCTCAAAGTTGCAGATATTTCAGACTTATAAACAGTAAATTAGGAAAACTAAGTGGAAGGTCATAATTAGACACATTTGGCAAGGAAAGATGCTTCCAAAGCATAGGGGGAAGGGACTGATGTTTCATCTCCAGTTCCTTCCCAGCTCAGATTGTGAGCTGCCTTTGGTCCTACATGGATATAAAGGCAGGTTTAGATGGCACATCTTCACTTTATGCCACATTGCATGAGGGTAGCTTGATCTGTATGCAGCCTTCATGGTCATATGTTTTCCTTTTTTTAGTATAAAGATAGATGTCATTGTTTAAAGTATGGTCCTTTAAGAACATTTCATAAGATATTGTTCTAAGAGATTTAACTACAAGAACCATGTCACCAGGTAATTTTCATTAACCTTTCAGGAGCAGCTACCAGAGCTTTATGTGCATTTCCAGGCCCAGAGTTTTCATACTTCTATGTATGCATCTTCCTGGTTCTTAACTATCTTTCTGACATCTTTCCCACTGTCTACTGCAACAAGAATATTTGATATATTTATGTCTGAGGTAAGGTATTGTCTAGTTCCATTTTCTTTAAAAGTCATTGATCAAAGGAGTAATTCCTAACATAGATTATAATTTTCCTTGAATTAAACTTGCTATTTTTATGCTTCAGATAAAACCTGTGCAGATACCCATTTATAATAAAATGGTTCGTATTATACTGAAACAGTAGTTTCCCATTAAACCTGCAATGAAAAATAACTTCAGACTCTGTAAAGCCCAGATATACGTTCTTTCAATACCTGGAAATATCTGCTTAAAATAAAATGTATGCCTTCTTTGTAGGGTTTAGAGATCGTTTTTCGGGTTGGTTTAGCGCTGCTACAGATGAATCAAGCAGAATTAATGCAGCTCGACATGGAAGGAATGTTACAGGTAGGTGAAATGTTACATTAATATGCCAAAACATTGGAAAGTTTGATTATAATGTCAGTTTTAATCACTTGTGATTATGTGCTTTGATTTTGTTTTTAGCACTTTCAGAAGGTTGTACCACATCAGTTTGATGCCGGGCCAGACAAATTAATTCAAGCAGCATACCAGGTCAAATACAATGCTAAAAAGATGAAGAAGCAAGTATTATGTTTTCTTCTTTTAAAGAAATAAAATGTGTATTAGTTACTCCAAAGCTAAATGCTTCCAGGGCAATATACAATAAAAAAGAAGATAAACACTATGTTTAAAAGCAGCACAGTAAGAAAAATCAGTTCAAATTGTAAGAGGTTAGAAACTAGAGTAGCACATTAAGATAAAACTACTTGAAACACATAGAGCCAGTCACATTCTTACTGGGCCAATCACATTCATATTTAAGGACCGCTGTACCTCTCAAAAGGGAATCTTGCTCCCTCTTATAGACAAGCAGTTCTTCCAAAGGGGTGTGTCCATGAAAGACAAAGACCATTTTGTTTAGGGAAATTTCTTTGATCAGCAATGGAAATCAGCTCATCTTGATCACATTAAATGCATAATATACAGTCTACCTGTAAAAAAAAACACATTATATAATATAATAATAATAATAAAATTTTATTTGTATACCGCCCTTCTGAAAATCAGGGCGGTGAACAACAGTAAATAACAATACAAATAAACAGAATCATATAAAATACATTAAAAACAATTCAATAAAAATAATAAAATGATCATGCCGGCAAAACAATGCTGACATGGGAGAGGGGAGAATTACTGGTCAGGGTAGGCTTGTTCGAATAAATGGGTTTTTAGCCCCTTCCTGAATTGGGGTAGGAAGGTGGCTCCTTCTCTCGTGCTTCCTTTTGACAAGACATTTGAAATGGCCAAAAGAATATATAGGGCCCAAACAGACAGACCAAAATAAAGCTGCTTAACGTCACTTTGGAGGCATGCTGTTTAAATGACACACACATCTTAATAGGCCAGAAGCTGTGCCAAAGCTGTGCTCCAGTCCTTAGGACTAGAGTGTGGCTTTGGCACAGCTTTTGGACTCTTAGGATGCATGCATCATTTAAACAGCATGCCTCCAAAGTGACCCAAAGCAGCTTTATTTTGGTCTGTCTGTTCAGGCCCTTAGTTAAAATTAATGCCAAAACCCAAAGTTTGATGTATGTTTGCTACTGAATTCTCAATAATGTGCCCATTACTGTAGCACAGGATCAGTATGATAATTTACCCACAAGTTCCTGTGATATCCTAGTGATCAGAATATATAGGCATGTGAGTATGAAAAAAAAAAGGTGTGTGACAGTTGCACCAATATCCATACTCCCAGCTGTATGCTGGTCAGGTGATGATTCCAGATGTGGCTTACCAAAAATTGCAACAAATAGGGAGTTATGTGGCTCTACCACACTGTGGTGTGGATGTTTGTGTGAGAGAGAGATTATTTGTCCGTGTGTTTCTATATTGGGGAAAATGTCAAATATGAAGAAGCAGTTTTAGACAATAAGGAATAGTAGGAAATCCAGCCCTAACCATTTCAGGGTAAAGGGAAAGGAAAATCTGTTTCAGCAAGTGCAAGAAACTACAGTCCCATTTTAGGTATTAGCTGTAGGAGTGAATGTCAGCAGTTAATATGAAGTCTAAAAACACTTTGCAATGGCTTTCACTCTTCAGGTTAGAAAAAGAATATACTACTATAAAAACAAAGGAAATGGAAGAACAAGTTGAAATTAAGGTAAGCAGAGGTTTTTTTGTGCTATCTTTTGACGCTGATTTCTTATTTTCCTACACTTTTAAAAAATCATCTTTCTTTGTTTGGGGGCATAAACATTTAATTTTCCATTTAATTGCTCATATTTGGTGATTTTTATATTTTACTTGCTTTTCAGAGATTACGGACAGAAAACAGACTTTTAAAACAGAGAATTGAAACGCTAGAAAAAGTAAGTGTTCTAGAGCTACGTCCTGAATTCAGTCTCTCTTCATTGCTTGTATATTTTACATTTAATGGTGCAATTCTGAATAATGATACTAATATGAAAAATATGACAACTGTATTGTTAATTTATATTGGAAGTGTCATGGTGGCTCTTCATAGCTATACAACTCAGTGTTTTAAATTATGTGTAATTGCCATTCATCTGCAAATTGAGCTTAAGAAATGAGTGCAACAAAGAATTCTATGTCCTCTTTAAGGCCTAACAGTTTTATTGATGCATAAGTTCTTGAGTTAATGAAGATACAGAGAGTGAAAGTGGTCGATGTACATAATGAACTTTGGACAAAAGGTCAGTGTCCTGAGGCAGTCGTCTTGTTGAAAGAAAGCTTGGATGAAAGCCAGCTTGTTTCCATTATGCATTAACCAGAGACTAATTAGCAAAGTATCACAGTTTTATGTGTTGTATTTTCATATTGTTTTGTTTCTCAACATAAGCATATAATACTCTGAGGAAATTCTTAGTTGTCTGGCTTCCTTTGGGTTTATCAAGTTCCAGATATCCAGATTTTCTCAAGAACCATCTGCTATTCTTTCTGATTTCCCTAATCCCCAGGCACACCTCATGAGTAAAATTAATCCTGTGTGTTCTGTGAAGAAAATCCAACAAAAGCCATATCTTCTGTCCTGTTGTTTTAAACATATTGACACTACTCATTATCTCTTGGATAGAGTGGCATTGGATGCAAAGCTCCCAAAACTGAACAACCTACAAGGAGATGAAATGCTGTCAAATTAAGCTCTTGCATGATGAAAGAAAAAACACCTAAAATAGCAATGTTAGATAATATTTTGGTGTGTTTTAATATTCTGTTGGACTAACTGCTACTGCAATAATTATATGAATAGTAAAGCATTAAATACTAGTTATGTGTGTTTGAAATTAAAACCAAGTGTTGGTTGTACATGGTTCTGTTGGATGTATTAATTTTGCCTGCATGCTGATACAGCATTTGAACCAAAATTGAATTGTGCTTGTACCTGTGTTTAATAATAATAATAATAATAATAATAATAATAATAATAATAATTTATAAAGCGCTGTAAATTTACTGTTTACTGTTGGTATTTTTTGCTTTTGTATTTTGAGAAATCTCAATTCCTCCAAAAAGTTGGAAATATTTTCCAATATACTTGTGGACTCTTTACTGATGGGGATGTTGCTTGAGTCCCCTTGAGTCTAGGAACATTCTGACTTTTTCTGCCCCTTTGCTTATATGAGCCACCTCCTGATGAGAAGAGCAAGCTGGAGAAACTGCATGCCAATCTTTTAGCATATTTTTAAAATTCCCTTCAGCCTTCCTGCTTTTCACTCAACCACCACCACTCTAACTTGTTTTACTAGATCATTTACTATGTTCTTTCTTTGAGGAGAAACACAACTGGAGAAATCAGAAGTTCTCTAAGCTTCTGTTCCTTGCCTCACCGGAAAGGATAGAGTTCTTTTAATAATAATAATAAGTTTTTCTCTATTGCTCTGATTTCCAAAATAGTCATAGAATCACATAGTTGGAAAGGGCCCCATGGGCCCTCAAATCCAACCTCCTGCTCCAGTGCAGGATCTTCAGCTAAAGTATCCCCAGCAGGTCACTGTCCAGCCTCTTGTTGAAGATGTCAAGAGAAGGAGACCCTACCACTTCACTAGGCAATTGGTTCTATTGCCAAATCGCTCTTACTGTCAAGAAGTTACTGTTACTGTCAAGAAATAGCATCTGCTATATACTTAGTTTTTATGGCCTAAATGTAGAATCTTACTTTCTTCTCTATTAAATTTCATTGTATTAATTTCTGTCCAATTTTTTAGTTTATCTAGGTTCTTTTCTCTTTCTGTCTTCCATTGTGTTAGCCACCACTCCTAGTTTTGAGTCACCTGCAAATATGATAAACATTTCTTTTATTCCATCATCTAAGTCATTGATAAAAATGTTGAAGAGCAGTGGCCCTAGGTAAGTCCAACATGATGTAATTGTTTGAGTGTTGAACTAGAACATGAGGAGGCCAGGGTTCGAATCCCTCCTTGGCCATGGAAACCTACTGGGTGACCTTGAGAAGTCTCAGCCTCAGAGGATGGAAATGGCAAGCCCCCTTTGAAGAAAAGTGCCAAGAAAACCCTATGATAGGTTTGCCTTAGGGCTACTATAAGTTGGAAATAACTTGAAGGCAAACACCACCACCAACAACAATGGCTCTAGGACAGAATCCTGTCATACTCCACTCAAGACCTCCTTCCAGTTTGAAGTGCAGCATAGTGTCTAGATCAAGGGAAGTAATAGTACCACTCTATTATGCTTTTATCTGACCTCACCTGGAATACTGTGTCTGTTCTGACACCACAGGTCAAGGAAGATAGTGACAAACTGGGACATGTCAAGACCAAAATGGTAAAAAGCCTGGAAACCATGTCCTATGAGGAGTGGCTTAGGGAGCTGAGTATATTTAGTTTGAAGAAGGTGACATGTTAGCCATGTTTAAATACTTGGAAGACTGACGGAGCAAGCTTGTTTTCTGCTGCCCCAGAAACTAAGACATGGACTAATGGATTCAAACTACAGGAAAATATATTCCACCAAAATGTTAGGGAGAACTTCCTGACAGTAAGAGCTGTTTGACAATGAAATACACTGCCTTGGTGTATGGTGGAGTCTCCTCCTTTGAATGTCTATCTCTTGGGGGTGCTTTGATTGTGAATTCCTGCATGGTGGGGGGTTGGACTGCATGGCCCTTATGGCCTCTTCCAACTTTCTCATTCTATATTTTGATTCCTGTAATTAACTCCTCCATGATGGTTAGGATCAGGATTGCCAATTCCCTTGTTCCTTCCTCTTCCTTTTGACATAGGAAATTATCTGCAAAGCACATCAGGAATTTGTTGGAGAGCCTATGCTTAGCAGAGTTAGTCTCCCAGAAGATATCAGGGAAGCTGAAGTCTGAGATTTGTTTCTGAAAAGCATAATCTACTACTTCTTCTTTGTTCTGTAGCCTGTAGTAAACTACCACAATGTTGCATTTATTTATTTCTCCATTTATATTTACCCATATGTTCCACCCATATGCTGTTGAAATCTGGGAACTGTCATTTGTTGTGGCACCAGATCTCTCTGACAGAAAAGGCTAAATGTCTCACAAAACTACAGTTCCCAGAATTCCATAGTACTGAGCCATCCAACTGGATTATTTCTTCAGTGTGGATACAGCCCATGTGGACATTAAAAAATCAGTTTTCTATAAAGTTAAATCCATTTTCATGGACTGGCAGTTGTATCTTATTCAGTGAAATGTGAGGTAAGGAATCACTCCCTTAAAATATTTGAAAATGTGTTTGGGATGTAATATATCCCAAATTCTATGAGGAATATAAAGGATCCATATCAGAAGCATGATTACATTAACCTTACCTCAAGGTACTGTACTTTATTGCTTACCAACCCTACAAATCAAGGAATATTTCTGTCAGTACTATGCTCAGGTTCAGCTTAATCATTTGAGAAATATCCTAAGGAAACAAGTACATCAATTGTCAGCAGTTAGCTGGATGGTTTAAGATTACAAATGAGCATTATGCCAGATTTAGATTCATAAATAATATAATCAAAAAACTTCCCAAAGCTTGAACTAATTTTGTCAATCTTGGTATGGAGAAGTCATTTTCCCCCTGACAAATAATGCCATATTACTTGTCTTCATGACTGTCACTTCTTCATGTACCGAACTATTAATTGTGGCACACTGTCTAATAGCATATGCTAAAGGTATCCGGTTATTATTTCTAGCTGTTCCTCCTCTGGCTTTCTCCTACAAGATTTCCTATACAGTAATTGCCTAGTCAGATGTTTAAATTCCTGACCAAAAAATTCTGTCCTGCATATCTTGCAGAGTGAAGTATGGCGTTCTCCTTATCATGAAGCTAATATTTTCTCCCCAGTATTTATCCCAGATTCTATGGGGGGGGGGAGGAAATCTGGCTTGCAAACTCTTCCCTGCACTCATAAAATGAAGCAGAAAAAGATGAGGAGTCATTTCACTTTACAGCAGGAGTGAACAACTTGTGGCCCTCCTGATGTTGTTGGACTTGTTAGCCCCACTGATGAGAGTTACGGGAACTATAGTCCAACAAAATCTGGCAAGTTCATCCTTATTTAACGGGCAATTCTAAGTTCAAATTAAATGTAAGTATAATTCATACTTAATCTACACAAACTGAGAACTTTCATCTGTTCTAAGGAGCTGTCACTTTACTCTGCTGATAAAATTCATTTTGGCTTAATTATGTCCTTGATCTTTGATGTAGTATTTTGCTTGTACATCTGTTGACCAGTTTTGCCCTTGAGGTATGAATTTAGAAGTCCAGTCAGGGAAATAGGAAGCCTAGTATGTTTGCAACTTTAAGGTGGCCCTTTCCAGATTGAAAGCTACCTAAATGATCACGTTGCTCTGAAGGCTCTTTTCTGCTGCAGAATCTTAGCAGGGAGATCTTAAGATGACTACTAGTTGGTCGTGGTTGTGTGTTTCAGCTGCTCTTCATGCCTCTCACTTTGCCTCACTTGGACTCCTTATTTCTTAAATGCTACTGTTGCCCAAATGGTTCTGCTCGCTTTGGTTACCTTTACTTTTTAAGCATGCTCAAATTATACCTCCTTTCAGCTCATAACATATCAGTCAAACAAGTTTCATGTGCAACTATATCATTCTCTGTGTAATAAACTGCCTACTGAAGCTTAACACAGCTTTTCCTTCATTAAACCAGTTGAATATGGAATATTCTTATTTCTAAACCATGCCTTCCTTTTTGCTGCTGAAACACATGGCTGTTACACTTGCCTGTCTGAACAATATGTACGTTACATTTATTGTGTGTGAAAAGTAGGTAGAATTTGGGCATAATTCTCCACTCTTGATTTTGTCACTTTGTTTTCCTTTTTCTCTTACTCCTATCTAATTTTTTCCCCTTTCTGTAGGAAAGTGCTTCCTTGGCAGATAGATTGATACAGGTATAGTTCTTTAGTCTTTCACCTTAAAATCTTTCCTGCTCTCAGAAAAAAACAGCTTTCTGTTTTTAATGCATGCTTAACTACATGCATTTTCAAAATGAAGTCAGTTGCCCTAGTTAACTGAATGATTTGTTAACCACAATTCTGTGTTAGAATAATATTTAGACACGAACCTGCACGTTAATCCTAATTATACTTGAAATTCTTAGTATCTGCTCCGTTCTAATTCTGTTTTGTCACTAATTCAATAGACCACTACAAACCTGTAATGGATGTGCATGCACAATGGAATAATAAATGCATGAACAAAGTTCTACCGAATGCAAATACACAATTGATCTTCCTTAGGGAATACTAAATATTTTAATACGCAGTACTACAGTGCTTTACTTCACTAAATTCATATACTGGCTGTAACAATTCTGTGATGATTTGCAAGAATTTAACCATATGGCAGAATAAATATGTAAAACTCTCGGTCTTCCCTGGATCGGTCCTCCATTTGATTTAAAAAGAAAATTGTGTCCTAAGGGACAAGTGACAAGGGCCCAGGAGGCTGAGGAAAACTACCTCATAAAACGGGAGCTGGCCACTATCAAACAGCAGAGTGATGAGGCTGTTACTAAACTGGAGCAAGCTGAGAATACCATCAGGGAGCTCCAAGAGCAGCAACAATGGGTAAGGCATCTGGTAGCACCATAATCTCTCATCTTTCTTGTTCATTTGTTCTTCTTTCTCTTGATCATGGCATGGTCTGTGTTCTCTTATTCTGAATATGTTGCCTTTTATGATATTTGCATTAATAAAAAGTAGATCAGTACGAACAGGCTTAATCCTTATACCTGAATTCTTGCAGTTAACATAGTTTACTCAGAAGCAGATGCTGTTGATTTCAGCACATGGACTTCCAAGTAAATGTGCTCAGGAGTCACTTTTGATATATGTGTGTAAACTAATGTCTTGTCTAAATTACAAGATGGTCAGATTTCTTCTCTTCTCCTTCCTATCTCTCCCCACCCATCCCAATCTCTGTCTCTCAGAAACATGCAAAACATGGCAAACTGAAGAACATATTAATCTAATATGTTGTACTGATTAATGTTCAAGAAGCTGTTTCGTACTATGCAACTATCGCATGGTATTTCACGTCACCTGCCATGGCAACATCCTATGGAATCCTGGGACAGGTAGTTTGGTATGGCACTAGATCTCCTTGTGCTGGAAAATTCTAAGTGCCCCTCCTTAGACTGCAGATCCTAGGATTTCATATGATGTTGCTATAGCAGTTAAAGTGGAATCATAGCACTATAATTGTCTAGTGTCAAGGGGTCTAAGATCACTCTGAACATTTTCTATAGCAGTTTTTAAAAATTGGTCTGATTTTTTTCAAATGTAATTGGCCCAGTTTCTCATATATAATTATTGTACAAGTTTCACCTGAACAAGAGTAGAGATTTTCTGTATATATTCCTCTATATAATTGAGGAAATTGCATGCTTTAAAGTAATAATGAAGATAGTTGGGGTTTTTATTTAATAAATAGTTAATATAAAATTTGAGAGAAGCATTGGAGTTCAAACATAAATTTTTTTATACTCCTCCCAAAATATATCAAACAAGTTGGTATTCAACACAGACTTTTCTACTTAAATTCTTCCTTCCTTCCTTCCTTCCTTCCTTCTTTCTTTCTTTCTTTCTGTATCCCACTTTTCTCCCAGTATGGGGCCCCTTCTTGTAACAAACAAAATATCTGTATATTCACCTGTATATAGGAGTGATATAGGCAACCACACTTGCTTGTAGGACAAAGCCACTTTTTAACATATACAGCAATCATCCAAATTAGCGTTGCCAGTGTGCAATCTGGGAAGTGAAGTTAAATCTTTTAAGTTGCTAAATGTACCAGGAGACTCAGCAGTTGTACATCATGCCTGTTTTCACTCTGTGTTGGCAAAAGCTGCCTCCTGTTGCCATCAGCAGGACTCCAAAGTATGCTATGCTCTAAGTGGAAGAATGTGAGAACCTACTGAAGGAACACCCTGAGCGAATTCACAACTCCTGATTCACTAGAGGATTTAGTGATATAATGTTCATTTTGTGAATTACAAATGGAAAGCTCCAGTTATAATACTTATTTGTCAGTACTTGCAACTGTCCTCAGATGGGAAGTGCAGTGAGCAAACAGTACTGGAATCCTGCTAGATCTATTTCCCCCACCCCTGTCACTCAATTATATTTCGTATTTATATACATCTCATGGCCTGTTTCTTCAGTGGACATGGGGATTGTGAAGAAAGAATAACTAGCATATTTTTGGTGCTATTAAGATCTCAGGCAGATGCCATCTGTAGAAGGCAAGAATGCTTTTCCTATACCACAGTTATGTTGTTGACATTCCAGCCATGCTAGTTATAATACAACAGGTGTGTTACTGCTGGAATCTGGGGAATACTACAGAGTAATGTAATGGTGAACACAAATGGAAGAAGGACTGTGGACTAGGAATGGTTATTTGTAGATACTAAAGTGTTGGTGATTTCAAGGATTAAGAAGTGTTTTTTGTACATGTAACTTTTCTATCTTTCTTTGGCATCTCATAGCCTAGTAACAGAGCTTGACTTGTATGGTGCTTTAGGAACTGGAACAAACCAAAAAATGGATTCTTGAAGGATTTGGATATTTTTAAACATCATTTTTCCTATGCTATGCTAGCTTCAGGAAAATCAGCATGGTCTTAGTGATTCATTCTGATGTTTTACAGGTTACTTGCTTTGTTATTGAAACTAAAACCTAATGAGAAAAATCAACAGCAGTTGACTAGCAAAGAAAAATTCAGGTCGTAAAACTTGAGTCAGTGACTTAGGGCTTGTCTTTGCTGTCCAGAATACTCTGGGTTGCCCCTGGAATATTCTGGTCCCAAATATGTGCTCCCTTCATAGCATGTTATTGATGCTGCGTGCCCTCCTCTGTGTTCATAGCAACTTGTGAATGGAGCATCACACTTGTAGCCATCAGTAAATATTATGGAGGCAGCACTGTCCCGTTCATATCTTTTATCTCAGAAGATCTTCCGTCATGTATAATCACCTCCACACTCAGAGCTTAGGTGATTGTATCTAATGCCACTAAAGCCTTGTGTTAATGTTAAATTATTAATATATTTTGCTCTAAATAGTGCCATAATACCTGTTTCAAGATGCTCACTTAAATGTTATGCACATGTCCTTACAATAAACAACAGGATGAAGATGAGGATGATTATTTGAAGTTTAATGTGAAGAGTGATTGGAAGTTGAATAATCTTGATTGGTCTAGGGAAGGAGTATGGCCTTTCAGTATTGTAGAGCACCACCTAGTGGAAATACTTATCAATATGGAGTGTTAATGTTCATCAACAGCAATCCTTAGCACACATACTAGGAATAAGTCTAATTGAAGTTGGTGTGATTGATATCTGAGGGAATTTAAGATCACACAGTTTAGCAGTGACTCAGAATACAAGGATGCCTGCCTGTCCAGTATTTCTGTATTAGTTACTTTGGTCGTACGTACCTTACTCTAACTTTGCTTTTATTCAGCTGCCAGTCTTCTAAAGAACTCTTGTTTGTCCCCTTCTGATTTCATTATTGTTGACTATCTATAGTTCTGTTGTTTATTGTAAGACTCATAAGAAAATGAGTAATTAATTATGATCCATAAATGTTTATTCCTTACTAGTATTCTGAATTTCAGTTTTACATGAAAGATTTTTTACTCCCCCCCCATAACTTAATATACAAATGATATCACTGGAACTAACCCAAACCCACAGAAACTTTCACTTGGTTCTTATCCTTCATCCACATAAATAAATACTTGCACTGAGTGATTCCTGGGGAGTTACAATAATACGGTATTTCAGTGGATGCAAATCCACTGTCCCATGTCCCTAGGAGTGTGCATATATATAGAATCTAGTTTTTCTTCCAGTGTCCAGATACACACAGGCAGAAAGCCTATGTTATTTGAGGCAGGATATTTGTTTCTGCAAAAAAAGTAGCAAATACTGATTGATCATAGTTAGAAATATGTAACCTAGCATTATGCATTTCTATTGGAAGTGCATTCAGAATCCCTAGATATCAACTTGTGTAGGAAATACCTAGGGATTGTATGTCTCTCAATCCTGATTTACCCAGTATCAGCCTCTGAGCAATGTGAGTTTGTTCTTTTGTTGATAAGGATGCAGCAGACTTTCCACCTTCCTCCCATAAGCGATCTTGGGTGCAAGGAGAAATCTCAGTAGGGATCCTGCTTCAGACTGTCACAGGAGATTGCTTGTGGAAGGAATTGGGAGTGCCACTCTGCTGCATAAAATCAATGGAAGAACTGAAAATTTGGATGGTTCCTTGTCCCAGCCCCCTGCCAAACTATTAATGGCAGGTGGCTGAAATTCCAAGACTTTGTTTACCTTTCTTCATGTGACAATTTTATAAAATGTTTCATTTTAGGTATAGTTTTATATGAATTCTGCACCAAAACATTATTCTGGGGTGCTAAAAAGTCTCCTCTGAGGCTAAGAGAGTGTGACTTCCCAAGGTCACGCTGTGGGATTCCATGACTGAATCCTGGTCTCTGGTGTCCTAATCCAACACCCAAACCACTACACCACACTGTTTCTTGAACATACAACATGTAGTGAGAAATGGAGTGTCAGGACCATGAGGCACACTTGGCCTGGAAATGACATGGATGTGGCCACTAGGTGGAACTGGAGCAGAGGTAACTACAGTTGAAGTGGCAGGTGTGCATGAGTCAGCATTTGGAAGCTGTGCATCATGGGACGTCTGATGCAACATGCAAGTAGGTGGAGTCAGCCAGCAGTGCATCATGGGCAATGGTATGATGCAACCTGCAATGGGGATGAAACCAGTCTGGTTTTATTGGTGGCAACACACCACATGACTTCACAGAAGACCATCTATATAAGGGAGAAGGTGACTATCTCCGTTGTTGGGTTGTTGTGGTTGGTGACTGGCGAAGCACTTTGTCTAATTGTGTATAGAGCTGTGAGTATCCAAGACGGCTGTCTGGTACTCTGTGCGATCTTGTAAATAGCTTGCAACAAGTGATTAAAGCCCTCGTGTTTGAGATAACCTTGCTGTCCAGCAGTGTTATTGCTTCAAGCTGGGAGCTCAAGGCTGGTCAGCCTGCGTGGGAGGAATTTTTCCTTCTCAGCCTGAAGTCTTTGCAAATGTCTCTCCAAGAGCCTTCTTATGGCGTCTTGCCTACGTGGTCGTAGTGGACAAGTGTGTCTCTCTATGCCCCAATATGGAGGACAGACAAGATGGAACAGTTAGCTATATGAAACATTTTAAATTCAGATGCTGCCTGCACATATTCAGACTTCTCATGCTTAACAACCACAGTCAGTAAAACATTTTAAATAGAAACTGATATTATAAAAATCCCATTCAGGGTACCCTACCTTTCTTGTACACCAAGTATGCACACATAGATTCAGCTTAGTCTCCAGTGGTCTTTTTTTACATTCTTTTTTCACCTTTTGATTCTTGGATGTGTAATAATTTTTGTTGTGGATTGTACTACTTCTGTTACAAATCTAATAAGTATTTTTTTTAAAAAAATAAAATATGGGTGAGGTGCTGATTGGCAATACTGTACCTAGTCAACCCCCATAACCTAATTAAGACTGATGTGGGAATCATGTAGCCTTCTAAATGTTGCTGTATTCCTCAGCATAGGCCAGGATTGGGGGTGGGACACATGACTTCTACTCCCAAATGAGACCTTTGGTAACAAATTACTACAAACATAAATCTGTTAATTGTGATGAGTAACCTTGTGCTTGCCATGGGTGATGTTTCCTTGCCTTGGGTGGTGCTCCAGTGTTTCTTTCTGCTACAAGAGGGATAGCTGTAAATGCTGTGCCAAATAAAGATGCTATGGGAGTGCAAAACTGGCCTTTCATTAGTCACCGCAGCAGACTGGCTGACTCAGATGATCTGTACTTGGAAAAACACAATGACTTAACGGCTAGCTGGAGAAGTAAAAATATTTAGGTCTTAAAATACTTCTATTATACCTTCAGGTTTGGGTGCAGTTTGTCAATGGGGGCCAATTTTTTGTGGCGCCACAAAACGCTGAATGTCCTGACTAACAGAATGACTAAAACAAGGTTTGGGAAAACTGGAGGTGTGCTTCCCACAGCTTTCAAAATAATCTAATGTCCTATTTAAACTTCAGGTGTGGCATAGTGTAAAAAATCACTGTCCTAAGCCATTGAGTGCCTGCTCCCTAGTAGGGGCAAGCCCTGTTTTGCTTGTCCTGGTGATGATCTAAGCATGTATTGAGAGAAGAAGTCTATGGTTCTCCAAGCACGAACCCATTTCTTTTCCTGCTTATCTTGTTTGGAGTACTTAGGCAGATATACCTACATTTCAAGATCATAGATATATTCTTTGTGATCTCCGCAACTCACTTGTCTTATGTCAAGTAGCTTTTGGCGGAAATCCTGGCCTCACATCTCCAGCACACATGGTCTGTTGTTCCAGATCAACTCTTCTTCACTTCTTTTCCATGTGCCAACAGAGCAGAAGCATTGAAAAAGATTTCCAATTGTTAGTTACTACAGTTCTACTTTTTATATCATCTTTGATTACTGTTCAGTAACGTTTGTTTTACCTTAGTTTTTTAAAGAAAATTTGTAAATGATGCTCTCTAGTTTAGTAGGCAATCACTGTTTTCTCTGCCTTAATAGTAATATTGAATTTACTTACTCTATAGCACAAGTGCAGTACCCGTTACAGTGAAGATTTTGTGCTACAGTTGGAAAAAGAGCTGGTACAGGCAAGACTGAGTGAAGCTGAATCCCACTGTGCTATGAAAGAAATGCAAGATAAAGTTCTTGAGATGGAAAAGGCAAGTCAAACCAGAATGTTTTGTTCAGTACAGCAGAACTTCATGAGTCTGTTGAAATTAGAATAATATTCCAGAGTGTTTAAGCTTAATGTTAAGTAGGCTGAGTAACAACATCTATTTTCCAACACAAGAATTTTTCCTGTAATGATTAAACAGTTTGGAACCAGGATATTTGAAAGGTCTCCTCCATCCAAATCCAATCTTCTCTGTTTACTGCTTTTAACATTGGAGGCTCTGGTATGCATACCTCCGCTTTCAGAAGTATAATTAATTAATTAATGCCACACCATTCCCACAATATTGGGATTTAATAGTACCATTAATGGATAGATGAGATACCTAAGTCATTTTCTGTTGCAGAACTTCTTTCCCAGACTCAGTTGTCCCCCTCTCTAATAAGCTTTAGGCAAGCAACTCAGCCACTTTTTATTTCCTTGAGCTTTTAGTGTGAGTCCTAGAATCTACTTTTACATTGAGTTATTGGCTCTTGCTCTGTATTTTAATGTTCAGTGCTTTGCAGAAGTATCCATAAACTATTATTTGACTTTTCCACATTTTATTGTATTACAACCTGGAATTTAAATTAATGGACACTGTTATCACTTGAAGTACTCAATGTCGTGAAAGTGCATAATATTTTTTATTGGAAGAAGCTTAGCATTATATAGGTCTTGAGTTCCTTTCAGCTCTGTTATGTGTTCTGCAGTGCCAATATAGTGTTCGTATGTTCAGTTTCTTAAGAGTTTATTTTATTGCAGAAGAATAGCTCTTTCCCTGATGAGAATAATATTGCTAGGCTTCAAGAAGAATTGATTGCTGTGAAGCTAAGAGAGGCAGAAGCTCTGATGGGCCTAAAAGAACTTAGACAACAAGTTAAAGATTTGGAGGAGCACTGGCAGGTAAGGCCAAGTTGATTTGTCAGTAAGATGTTCAGATTAGTAAGCAAGGCTGGGATCCGTGCAAAGGAAAAGAATCACATGAGTGCTGGTTCCAGATGCAGAAATTCCATGTGTTCATTTTGATGTCCGATCTTCAGCAAATAGTTTTTAAAAACTTTTTTCTGTAACTGATGTTGTTATAAACTTCATGGGAAATGTGCAGATTCTTGTGCTAATACAATTGGCCCTTCTTATACACTGATGTTTTGTACGCAAATTCAAGCATCCATGGTTTGAAAATGTTCAAAAAAAGTATAAATTTCAAATATCAAACCTTGATTTTCTAATTTTTATAAAGGACACCATTTTGCTATGTCATTATATTTAATGGGACTTGAACATCCACAGATTTTGTTATCCACAGGGGATCTTGGAACCAAACCCCAACATATAACAAGGGTCCACTGTAGACATACACGCACACAAACATAGGGCCCGAACAGACAGGACAAAATAAAGCTGCTTCGGGTCACTTTGGAGGTACGCTGTTTACCAACACACATATCTTAAGAGGCCAGAAGTTGCACAAAAGCTGTGCTCCAGTCCTACGAACTGGAACGTGGCTTTGGTGTGGCTTCCGGCCTCTTAGGATGCATGCATCATTTAAATAGCATACCTCCAAAGTGACCTGAAGCAGCTTTATATTGGACTGTCTGTTCGGGCTCATATATGATCTTACAGCCTTCTCGTATGCTTGTTTACTTAGAGGTAATATCAGTTGGGTAGTTCAATGAGAGCAGTTTTAGAATGGCTTTTGCCCATATCAGTCTACAAAATAATGTTGTCTTACACTGGTCAACTTGATCAGTAGTGTGAAAAGATCAGTAAGCAGCAGATTTTTCTGCTGCTGAGCCAAGTTCAATTAGTAGTACTGTTTATGTCTTTTGTCCTTATGAGCATATTCGCTGCTGAAAGCTTTTTGCTCTAAATGCCGTGTTCCCATTCCTGCCCCCCCCCCCCACTTGTACAGTCTGGCCTCTGTATTCTTTATTCACAGATTCAAGCATCAGTGGCTTGAAAATAGACAAGAAAAGTATAAATTCCAAATGGCAAGTCTTGTTTTTGCCATTTTGTATAAGGGACAGCATTTTACTTTGCTGTTGTATTTAATGGGCCTTGAGCATCCATGAAGTTTGGTATCAACAGGGGCTCCTGGAACCAACTCCCCGTGGATAACAAGGATCCACTGTATTCAGTATTGTTGAATGATACTTCTTGCATGCTTAATCCCAGCTGAAGAAATTTTTTGATTTTTGAGACAGGGATTTATGTTAAAACATAATGATTTTTTAAAATATTTTTAGCGCCATCTAGTTCGCACTACAGGAAGATGGAAAGATCCACCTAAAAAGAATGCTGTAAATGAACTGCAAGATGAACTAATGACAGTTAGACTCCGAGAAGCAGAAACTCAAGCAGAGTTGAAAGAGGTAAAACAAAGGATGATGGAAATGGAAACACAGGTAAGAGCTATAATAGTAATAATAATAATAATAATAATAATAATAATAATAATAATTTATTTATTTATTTATACCCCGCTCTTCAGCCAAAAGACTATCAGAGCGACTTACAAATTGTTAATTAGACATATCCCTGCATTACATTCTAAAAAGGAGAAGGGAATGGCAGTGGGGAAGGGGGAAAATCCAGCAGATCTCTCCTCAAAGGCCTGGACCATGGCAGATGCACTGGAGGGAGAGCCCTTCTTTTTACTCTGATTAGGTATGATGGAGCTGGCCTGCCCTTCTCTCACTCTGGATGATGGTGGATGGAGGGAGGGTACTTTAGTACCCTTTAGTGTCCTAAAGGGCACTGAATGTCAATGTTCCATTGAAAGAATTCCCTGGGGTACAGAAAGTTACATAATCATTGGTGGAACTGATAGTGTGACTAGAAGTATGCAGTGTAATATTAATGCTACCCTTATTTCTGAAGTTTCTGGTGTGATCTTGAGCCATCTGAAATTTCCTTATCAAGTCCATTTCACAGAGAGGCTAAAATAGACTAAAGACCACATAAAGCACCTTGAGGGCTTTGGAATGAGCAGGAGAGTGAGTGTGGTGATGATAGCAGGGATGGAAATCCTTTGATTACTTCACTCTCTATACAATAATAATTAAAATACAGATGGCCCTCCATATGCACAAATTCTGCATCCATGGATTCAATCATCTATAGCTTAAAAATATTCAAAAATATATATTAAAAAAAAACAACCTTGCTTTTGCTATTTTATATAAGGGACACCATTTTACTATGCCATTGTATATAATGGGACTTGAGAATCCATGGATTTTGATATCTATTGGTGGTCCTGGACTCAAACGCCAGTGGATACCAAAGGGCCCGCTGTAGTTTTCTTATCACTTCTAGACAAAACAAATATTCCTCCAAATTATTCTACCAATGTAAATGTAGCAAAATGTTGTTTAGGAGTTATTCTTCTGAGAGAAACATGTTTTTTGTTTTGCAAGTTTGTTTTCTGTGTAGAAAACAGGCTTTCTATGCAGGACAGAGTGTTTTCTGCAAAGGAAACCCATGTTCTGTACAGAAAGCAGGGGCTTGCACAAAATAATGGCTTTTTCTCTGAGGAATAATTCCTCTCCAGAATAATAATAATAATAATAATAATAATAATAATAATAATAATAAATTCAATTACCAAGAGAAAATTGCTCAAATCTCTCATTCTGGTCTATTATTATTTTTGATGGAGATTCCTGACAGTTAGAAAACCTATTTTTCAACCTGCAATATTCACAAAACAACAGCATCACTGTTGTTCCAATTCATTCTGTGTTTTTTGTGTTTCCTAAATGTCTTCCCCAGCATGTAATGTCTAAATGGGATCCAATGTCTTGCAAAAATTAACACTTTCAGTTTTTTAGTAGACACTTCCTAAATAAAATAGTAACATTTCATGTATTAGTACTTTTACAATAGCATGAATTATTACCAATTCACATCTGTAACGTTCAGACATAGAAATATTATGAAAATTTTAACCCGTAAAATATTATGATAATGATGATAAATGAATATTCATACAAAAATAAAGTGCAGAAATACCATTAGAGAAATTCTGGAATGTTAGTATTGACATTATAAAAGATAAAGTCATGTTAACGTTATAATTCATAAAAGTTAAGTATTATAGTTTAATTACGACTAAAACCTAACAAGGTCAATCTGAATAATTTTGGGAATATGAGGGAGAGGCTTTGCTCTAGCTCCTTCATCAGAAGGGCTAGATTGACAACGCTGTAGATATATTGTTTGTGAAAAAAAACTATTTATTTAAAACATTTATTATATATAAAAAATCTCAAGTTGTCTAGCAATAATATTCAAACAATAAAATAAAAATACTGTACGCAATGTAGCATAATTTTTTAAAAGCACCTATTAAAATAATGGGTCATCCTCCAGCAATAGAAACAATTAAATACAGTATGTTAAAAAAAAAGAAGAAGATCAATGCAGAAGCATTGACTTTAAATGACTTTAACAAATATATCACTGTATAGGTTATATAGCAAAAAGTGGTTAGTTTCCCTAATCCTTTCAGTCAGCAGGGGGTGTACTTGTTCTATTTGATCACACAGGTATCACAAATAACATGTTGCTTTCTTAAGTGTGCAACAATTCAGTATTAAATACAAATAGTTTTCTTAGCTATAAGCACTGTAGAACCAAACTGTGCATTTAAAAGGAAAACTCGGACAACCTTGTTGTAAATGAGCTTAACTTTTCATTTTATTTGGTCTATTTTTCATCCTTGATAGCAAATGGATGACAAATCTGATTGAGACAATAACAAATGTCTTTTTAAAGATTACGTTAAGTAAATGTACTGAGATAAGTAACCCATGCTCACATTCCAAACTAGGCTGCAATTTATCACTTCGAATGATCAAATACTGGCATAGCCAGTATAGTCTGCAAGCAATGAGATATGCCATCACTTTAGGAAAGCTGCTATGGAATTATCCACAGTTGTGGCACTGCACACATTAAAATGTTAAGTTTAAGCCTAAGAATAAAAAATAGCCTTTTGAGAACCTTCTTCTCTGAGAGGAAATAGTATGCTGGGTTATGGTGTGTATGTATGTGTGCCATCATGACATTTAGGCAAGTCCAACCACACATATCTTGCTAGGAGACTATGTCTGCAAGTTAGCTATGTATCCAAAATTATTCTTGCGATAGCCTAGCATGGCATAGCGGTTTGAGTTTTGGAGTAAGTCTCTGGAGAATAGGGCTTGATTCCCTGCTCAGTTATGGCAACTCTATCTTAGGGTTTTCCTGACAAGCTTTGTTTGGAAGAGGTTTACCATGGCTTTCATCTGAGACTGAGAGCATGTGACTTGCCTAAGTTCACCCAATGGGTTTCATGGCTGAGTGGGAATTGAACCCTGGCCTCCAGAGTTGTATTCCAGCACTGAAACCACTATGCAACACTACCTTCTAGGCTCTTGTAAGGTTAATTTTGGATATGTAGCTTACTTGCAGATATAGTCTCCTAGCAATGTATGTGTAGTTGGATCACTGAACAGACAGAGACAGAGATATTAACTTACTTATGATTGACTTATACTGGCAGTTGTTAATGAATTTCCATCTTCCAGTGCTCATTGACACTCACTGGCAAAGACAAGATTGGTTAGAGTCATCATCTCTTTTAGCATAGCTGTATAAATCTAACAGAAGGAAGAGCCTAGTGAATAGCTTTTTAAGGGCTGTAGTCATGGCTGTTCTTGTTCTAATAACTGGCCCTAAAAGTGACTGTCACTGCTGAATATATTTGGCAGAATGCATCTGTGTACAATGCACAAGAGTGCAGCCTTGGGGAGTTTTCCTAGAAAAGTGCAACAACTGTTTAACATCTCTGAGTATATTATCTTTGGTAGGTTCGTAGTGAATTGGATTGACAGCTGTTGGCAACAAGATGTAAATGCTTAGGTCTTCATATGAGTGCTGTGCCAAGCCAATATAACCATGAAATTTATGCTGATTTATAAGCCTTTGCTACCACAGATGTATTGGACTGAAGGCTAATGCATTCTGCTTTTTTCCCCATGCAAACTTTCCTTATCAGAGCCAGATAAATAGTAACCATTTGCGGAGGGCAGAGCAAGAGATCAGCAGTCTTCAAGGGAAAGTACACTATCTCTCTGCACAAAACAAAGGGCTTCTGTCTCAGCTAACTGAATCCAAGCGAAAGCAAGCAGAGATTGAATGCAAGGTACATAATTTAGATAAATTAAATATAATAAGCATTTCATATTCAGATTTTTTTAAAAATTAACAGTCTATAATAGTTGCACTGCCTTCACCTGACACTTGTTTCAGGGTGAATATTAGATTTAATGCTGGATTATCATGGTCATCTTGAGGAACCATTTATATATTAGACCAGAGGTTCTCAGATTTTGGTCTTTCAGTTGGACTTCAGCCTCCAGAAGCCCTAGTCAGCTTGGCCAACCATCAGGAATTTAGAAAACTGAAGTCAAAAACGTCTGGAAGACAAAAGTTTGAGAATCACTGTATTTGACAAAAATGCATTTATCTAATGGAACAGAGAATTTGATCTTTTTTTTAAATGTTATTCATTATTTTGTTTTCATTTTGTACATCATCACATAGCTCTTTAGAGAACATACCCAGAAAGCCATACTCCCAGGAGAATCTGGATGCAATCATTATTGTGCATATATGAAAGTTGAATATATTGTTCAGTGTGTGTTCTATACTAACTGGTTCTTTTTATTTATGTAAATATATACATACATTATGTTTTATTTATAGCTGCATGGAATAAAAGAGAATCCCTAGCTAGAGTATTGTACTGGATGTTAAAAAGTGTGAGTGTAGGGGAATCTGATTATCAAAATGAACCAAAAAGAGCAGAACATCTAAAGAAGTCCATTTGGACTACTCAGTGGTTCTCTGCTCCTGCCATGTCTGAGAATTGCTCATTATCATGTTTTAATCATGCAGCCTTTCTCAAGAGGGCATTGTTGGATTTTTGCTTTGATTCTGCTGGGGCTGATGTGTTGGTTTATCATAAAGACAGAGCAAATATAAAGTGAATGCCTGAACCTTTTAAGAATATGCCTATATAATTACTTAAGACAGAAAGAGAATCTGCTTGCACCTTTTGTTTTCATGCATGTTTGTTTTAATTTCCCCCTTTATTGTGCTGCTGTGATATAGAAGCAAGGAAGGAAACACCTAGTTCACTTAATGGACTCGTACATTGCAGAGAACTGGTGGGGACTTCATTTTTTTCTTGTTTTCAGGAAATTACTTGTTAAAGTGCTGCAGTGTCAGATAGCATCCTGGAGGTTGCTTTCAAGTCGTGTGTGTGTGTGTGTGTGTGTGAATGCATGCGCTTGTGTGCGTACACCTTCAAGTTGCCAGTCGATCATTAATCAAACCAATCGATCATTAATTTTATTGAGTTCACTTTGGGTATAGTCTGTAAATACAGTACTGTAAATACTGAAAGTATGCAGGGCAAAAGGCTACCTAATTACTTTTCATGAAGCACAAGTCATCACTTCTAATTGCTAAGGAATCAGGAGATTTCTTTTCTTAACTTTTCCTGTTTCCTTATCCCCAGAATAAGGAAGAAGTGATGGCTGTAAGACTCCGAGAGGCAGACAGCATAGCAGCTGTAGCAGAACTCCAGCAGCATATTGCAGAACTAGAAATTCAGGTAAGAATGGGGGGGAAAAACTTTAAAACCTTAAAAAACTCCCTAATTCAGGTTTAATACACAGTACATAGCTGGTAACAGTTCATTCCTAAAGTATTCATAGAACTTATAAGAGTTGGGACGGTTAGCGTGTGTGTTGAATTCCTTCAAGTCGTTTCTAACATATTATGACACTAAGGTGAACCTATCATGGGTTTTTCCTGGCTAGTTTCTTCAGAGGGGGTTTGCCATTGCCATCTTGTGAGGCTGAGAGAGTGTGACTTTCCCAAGGCCACTCAGTGGGTTTTATAGCTGAGCTAGGAATCAAACCCTAGTCTCCAGAATCATAGTCCAATGCTCAGACCACTATGCTACTCTGGTTCCCTGGATGGATATTAGAGAACTCTTAGTTTAATCACCAGCTCAGTGCAGGATGTAGTTTCAGCCTCCCAGAAGGATGGTTGTCCATCCTTCCAGTACAGATATAATGCCACCTATCCATTAGCTGTGGTTAGAAAATTAAGAATGGGACACAGTGTTCCTCCTTCCTTGTGTGTGTAACTCTGCTTTTACTGATTGTCATTCACTCTCAGCCCAGGACTTGAATTATGGCATTTTAAAGAGTTCAAACAGTTAGAAACACTGCTAACATATCCCTCACCTTTAAATATTGCACCATCCTTGACTTGTTCTGAACAGTTCAGGTTGAGAAGGCACATCCCCATGTGCAGAAGGCCATGGATATCCAGGAGAAGAGAGCTGCAATGCATGTGAATTTTCTTTGCTGGATGGGAAATCTAGCTGCCAAGTTTAGATGTTTATAAATATGACAGTCCATACTAAAGGGGTTGGACTTACTAGCAAATGTACTAGCTGTCTTAAGAAGACATTGCTAACAGTGTCTTAACACAGTACCTTATTTAGCATTTATGGAGCATTGACCTAAACCACACACATTTTTTTTCTTTTAGAAGAACCCACAGTGCTTTTCTTTTATGTCTACTTTTTGGTGATCATTCTGAAACAAAAACCATGATGGCCACTTCTGTCCTGCCCATTTTATAGCTATTGTTACTAAGCAGAACAACCGAAGAGTCTTCAGCATTGCATTAATATTTATAAAATTGAAGTAATCTTAAATTGTATTTTTTCATTCAAACAAGTCAGCTTCTTGCTCATTGTGGAGGAGAATTGAAACGTAGTTCTTAAGTTCATATCTTAGGTCAGTAAATATTCAGTAGAATAATAGTTCAGCAGATTCTCTTCCTCCTAAAGTCAGTTGTATAAATCTGAGAATCCATGAGTTCTACTCCTGGGTCATAATGGGGCTATGGCAATTATTCTAAACCATTCAGCTTTCTGTGAAAGGTCTGGGTGTAAGTGTAAGACAGTTGGTATTAAACATGTACACCCACATTATTACTGAAATGACTCTATATGCAAGTCCCTAGATCAAATCACAGTTTTGGAACACCATCAGAGGAATGAACAGTGGTTTGTGTTGTTTTTTGTTCGGTTTTTCTTTTTTCAAAATAAGCAAAATAAGCTGTGGCTTTTCATACCCGTGACTTTTGTGGGATAATTGACATATTCTATAGTAATCTGCTTCCATTCCTATCAGGCTTTCTTTTATAAACTTTCAGCATGTTTGAGAGAATCCTTACTGATATTATTATTTCAGCCTAACTTTTTTTTTTGCACAAGAATATAATATAATACATAAAGTTATATGTGTGTGTGTTAATATATGGTTTTCTAGTACAGTTGACTCTTTGTTGACTCTTTGGATTCAGTGTTCCACAGCTTGAAAATATTTGAAAATAATATAAATTCCAAAAGCAACCTTGATTTTGCCATTTTATAGAAGGGACACCATTTCACTATGTCTTTATATTGAATGGGGCTCGGACATCTACAGATTTTGATATCCTGGAAGCAAACCCTAGCAGATACCAAGGGCCCAATATCATGCTGGTTGACCCACCTGCTTTTTTATTTAAATTATATGCATTAAAGTAGGAAAAGTTAAACTTTGCAGAAGAAATCTAACTTGCTGTTGCTTTGTGTCAGTCTTTAAGTTCATTGTGTGCTGCAGAAGAACTTGATAGTAGTATTTTTTCATTAACAAAATAATCTTTTCCAGAAATAATAAAGATGTCCCATCAACAGTAAACTCTTAAGTTCCAAGAAAATAAGTCTCTCTTTAAACTTCATATCACCTTTCTTTAATATTTGTAAGATTCTGTAGAAACATCTTATGTGTCCTGAATGAAGATCTAAAGAGAGAATTTCCATTTTTGTAATTACAGGAAACTTTTTTTTTTACTCTTTAGTAGTATGATGTGTTTTTTGAAAGCTTAGAATGAATCATCCCAGTCACCAAAAGGCCACACAATCCCCATAATCACTCTGATGAATAAACCTAATTTAGTATTCAGTGCAAATTGTTATTGCATGTAGCATTAGCTCACAAAAAAGCCTGCTCCTGAGGCAGGCTGTTTCATTATAGTTATACTAAAATGTGCCAGAAAATACCACTAATTTACTATTGAATTATCTGAAGGATAACTTCAGAGGATAGATATTAAAGCTAGAGGTAACAAGATATATCCCTGGCTTTGACACACATTTCCATGAAAAGGTTAAAATTGCCCACCAACATGGCACTGTATCTGTGGTTTAATGATTTCAGTTATGCAGTGGTTGGTCCTTTCTCTGACTCTTTATGCCAGATGCGGGAATACAGGCATGCCTCAGTAGATGCAGGAAGATGCATCACATGGTACTGTGTTGGTTGGCTTGTTCTCACCCAGCGGTTGAGAACCCTTTGGGGTCGAACAACCCTTTCACAGGGGTCACCTAAGACCATAGGAAAACACATATTTCTGATGGTCTTAGGAACCAAGTCATCGCAATTTTATTGTTGGGGGTCACCACAACATGAGGAACTGTATTAAAGGGTTGTGGCATTAGGAAGCTGGAGAACCACTGGCTTAGGGAGGGCTTAAGTGCACTGATAAGCAGTCTAGAAGTGTACTTCTATAGGAGCCCTGGTGGCACAGTGGTTAAATGCCTGTACTGCAGCGATTCACTCACAAACCATAAGGTTGCAAGTTCAATACCAGCGAAGGGCTCAAGCTCAACTCAGGCTTGCATTCTTCCTATGTCGCTAAAATGAGTACCCAGATTGTTGGAGGCAATTAGCTTACACTTTTGGGGGGGCACGTTTGTTTATTGGGTATCACTCTTTCTTCAATTACCAAAGCCATAAGAGTCAACAAAAGGGGCAGTTACACAGCTTGGGTATGAGGAGCAGGAGAGAAAATGTACATCGTTCAGATGCAACAAATTTCAGCTTGGCTTGGCATGAAAATTAGACATTGCAAGGGACTGTGATGCTCATTTTTCAAAGCAAGCATTTCTTCAGCATTACTCAGGGGAGTCTGGGATCAGACAACCCATATCCTTATCCTATGCCAGCTCCAACTGACGGCTCTTGAGGGCTGAGAGGGTGCGGTTGGTGGTTCGGTTGAAGGTGTCCACTTCAGGTACAAATTTCTCAGCAGGGACCGTGAGCTTGCATCTACCATCAATGCACTTGTTATCCAGAAACAAGGAGTTGGACTTGATTTTAATGTCCACCTGGTTGCGGTACAGGTGTTTGTTGAGAGCATCAAGAGCATCCTGTGACTGTAACAGCTTCTGTTTAAGTGTAGCAATGGTACCTTCCAGCTGATGAACCTCATCTGTCAGTCCTTGCTGAGCCTGGTCATGGCAGAACTCCATGTTTGGCCGATAAGTCCGGGTCTCCAGGCGGGTATGAGCCAGTTTCAGATTCCACACTTTGTTTCGGAGATCCTCTTTGAGACGTCTGATATCGCCCCGCATTTCAGCAATTTCTTCCAAGGTATTTTTCTCCTGCCATTTCAACTCATTGAGAGCTCTCTCCAAGTCATGGATATGCTTCCGAAGGGCAAACTCAGTAGCCACACGCTGAGCTTCCAGTTCGTTGTCAGTCTGGGCAACAGTGAGTGCTGTGGTCTCCCGCAACTCAGAAGCCACTTTCATTTCTGCCTCTGCTCGGTCCCTATTGTATTGGCTGTATTGATCCCATTGCTCTGGACTCAACGATCCAATCGGCACTCGGGTAGGATTGACTTTGTATGAGATACTGGGAGAATTGGTGTTGAGGGAAACACAGGTCCGGTCAATGTCTAGGGCTTCCATTTTCGCCCGATGGTCAAAGTTCAGCTGTTGACGTGCCTCCTGCAATAGGCAGAGCTGCTCAAAGGCCTCACTCACTTTCTGCTGAAGGGCTTTCTTAGTGCTATCAATCACCTCCACTTCTTTGTACAGCTCATCCTCAGCAGGGTCCTTCGTACCACATCAATGGCTCGGCGACTCTCCTGAAGAGTAATATTTTCAATAGCCACATCTAGTGGCAAGTTCTTAGCCTGCAGGGCACGCTCTGCCTGTTCCTTCATCTGGGTTAAGGCATTGATTTCCGTGTCAATATCTGTCAGATATTTGTCCAAGGTTTCCTTCCATCGATTGACACATTCAATCCTCTCATTGAGATTTGTGCAGTTGTCGTGCTCATCCCATTTTGTCTGGTTGTTTGTTTCATTGCGAAGGGCCCGACCCTCCTGTCTGATCTGGTGAGAGGCGAAGCGCTGGCGCTCAGCATTGGTCACAAGGAGTTCATGACTGGTATGCCAGTCTCGAAGTGTATATCTCTGGCCTGACTTTACACTCAGGGTAGCCATTGCAGCTTCCTACTAGAAAAGACAACACCTCTTTTCCCATCCAGTCCTCCTCTTGGCTTCTCCTTCCTACAACTGTTTAATGTTGTTGGTTTGGTTGCTGAGTATGCTTGGAACCGTTGCCAGGCAGCTATGTTCTCCAGAAAAAATCTTCCTGCATCTGTTTACAAGGGAGGGAGGGAGGAATCTATGGCAACTTTCCTCAGAGGCCGGACTTGGGGGCTGGAGGTGCACTGCGCGCAAACGGAGCAGCTCCGTCAGGTTGACCGACTCCGAGGCCTCGAAGCTGCCCCCCCAAATAGTCCCCGAGAAGCACCCCCAACAAACATCCTCGGAAGTGGCTCCAAGAAAACGCCTGGCAATTAGCTTACACTTTATAAACCGCTTAGGGAGTGCTTAAGTGCACTGATAAGCAGTATAGAAATGTTATTGCTATATGGTGTTGACATTTCCAGCTGTTAGGGCTTCTGCTTATGTAGTCAGGCATGCAGTCAAGAACAGCTTAGATGGAACAGCAATATTCAAAACTTTCACCACCAAAGCTTCTTCCCCGAGATACAGTTTATAGTAGTATTCAGGTGTGTGACTTTGTTCACTAAGCACTTCTCATGATATCCCAGATTCAGTAATGCAGATCCTAATGCAAAGATCAGCAACTCTGACAGGGCTATGTATCCACCCTCCTTTAAGGGTTACTATATACAGTGGGGCAAAAAAAATATATAGTCACCCACCAATTGTGCAAGTTCTCCCACTTGAAAAGATGGGAGAGGCCTGTAATTGACATCATAGATAGACCTCAAGTATGTGACACAAAAGACTACAAGAAAATAAATCCAGACAATCACATTGTCTGATTTGGAAAGAATTTATTTGCAAATTATGGTGCAAAATAAGTATTTAGTTATCAGTAGTTCATCTCAATACTTTGTTATATATGCTTTGTTGGCAATGACAGAGGTCAAACCTTTCCTGTAAGTTTTCACAAGGTTGGCACACTCCAACTGTCGCTGGTATGTTGGCCCATTCCTCCATGCAGATCTCCTCTAGAGCAGTGATGTTTTGGGGCTGTTGCAGGGCAACATGGACTTTCAACTCCCTCCAAAGGTTTTCTATGGGATTGAGATCTGGAGACTGGCTAGGCCACTCCAGGACCTTGAAGTGATTCTTACAAAGCCACTCCTTTGTTGCCCAGGCGGTGTGTTTGGGATCATTGTCATGCTGAAAGACCCAGACACATTTCATCTTCAATGCCTTGCTGATGGAAGGAGGTTTGCACTCAAAATCTCACGATACATGGCCCCATTCATTCTTTCCTGTACACGGATCAGACATCCTGGTCCTTTTGCAGAGAAACAGCCCCAAAGCATGATGTTGCCACCCCCATGCTTCACAATAGGTATGGTGTTCTTTGGATGCAACTCAGCATTCTCTCTCCTCCAAACACAACAAGTTGTGTTTTTACCAAACAGTTCTACTTTGGTTTTATCTGACCATATGACATTCTCCCAGTCCTCTTCTGGATCATCCAAATGCTCTCTAGCAAACTTCAGACGGGCCTGAACATGTACTGGCTTAAGCAGGGGACATGTCTAGCACTGCAGGATCTGAGTCCCTGGTGGCATAGTGTGTCACTGATGGTAGCCTTTGTTACATTAGTCCTAGCTCTCCACAGGTCATTTACTAGGTCCCCCCGTGTGGTTCTGGGATTTTTGTTCACCGTTCTTGTGATCATTTTGACCCCACAGGGTGAGATCTTGCATAGAGCCCCAGATCGAGGGCAATTATTAGTGGTGTTGTATGTCTTCCATTTTCTAATTATCACTCCCACAGTTGATTTCTTCATACCAAGCTGCTCGCCTATTGCAGATGCACTCTTTCCAGCCTGGTCTACAATTTTGTTTCTGGTATCCTTCAACAGCTCTTTGGTCTTCACCATAGTGCAGTTTGCAGTGTGACTGTTTGAGGATGTGGACAGGTGTCTTTTATACCGGTAACAGGTTCAAACAGGTGCCATTAATACAGGTAATGAGTGGAGGACAGAGGAGCCTCTTAAAGAAGAAGTTACAGGTCTGTGAGAGCCAGAAATCTTGCTTGTTTGTCGGTGACCAAATACTTTTTTTCCACCATAATGTGCAAATAAATTCTTCCAAATCAGAGAATGTGATTGTCTGGATTTGTTTTCTCATGTTGTCTCTCATAGTTGAGGTCTACCTATGATGTCAATTACAGGCCTCTCACATCTTTTTAAGTTGGAGAACTTGCACAATTGGTGGCTGACTAAATACTTTTTTGCCCCACTGTACATACCTACTGCTGCAGAAATTTAGCAATCTAGTGGTAACCAGAAGTATGTTTTTCCCCTTTCATTAGTTGGAAGTAACTGTTTAAGTAAGAAAAAAGCATGCAGGGAAAATCTATCTTACTTTACACAAGAATTGCATTTTTCTCTCTAAAACAAGGTGTGTATTCCCCGCACAGACTCGGATAGGATGGTTAAAAAGTATCATGCTGAACACACTATTATTTGGGACTGCAAAAAAACTTGCAGAACCAAACACTGCCCACAGGCATCATGTTCCCTGTTCATGTCTTAAAGGGAGCATTACTAAGTGTTTCCATGGTTTTCTTCCATTGGAATTTAACACTGCTTGGTCCAGTTGTTGGAGTCTATGATCAGTATCATTGGTAGCAAATTCCATCTGATGAAATAATCATGGAGTTCAAGCAGCTTACTTCAGAGGAGTCAGGTCCATATAGGAGTTCCTTATTTGCAGGTCATTACTAATTTACTTCAAGTTCTCATTGGTATTTTTGAAATAATTCTAATTTTTTACTTATCTGTTTAGATATTTTCATATGTTATCCACCAAGGTATGTTTGCTGCTTCTAAGAAGTTGAATTGCATGAAAATTCAGCCACATGCCTAGCCGGTCACATAGGAAAGGGATGGGCTAATCTTGTTGATTTAAGCTAGGGAAGAAAAAATATTTGTAATATCATTTAAAAAATGTTTCGTGAATAATGAGAAACCCTGATGATAAAAATCCTGGACAAGAATCTTCAAAGGTTGTTATTTGTGCAGAAAATACTGTTTTCTTTGCCAAAACAGCACATGTAAATTTTGCATAGAAAAAGTTCTTGTCTACATCATCTTCTGCACAGAAAATAATATTTTTGCATAGAAATGTTTGCACTGAATTTTGCACAGAATAAGCTTTCCTTGATTTGGAGGGTACTAAGTGAGGAGGGAAAACCAAACCATAATGTTGGTTTGGATCAAGCTATTGATTGACAGTTTTTGAAGACTTTTTCACAGTAGGAAGAAGAATGCTAAATTTTGAGAATGTATAAGTGTAGAATTACATCCCTGGTTTAAGGCCTTCAGCCACATTTAGGGGAACAGTTTAAGTGAAATCATGTTGATAGACCTTTAGACATAGATAATGAGGTGACTGTAGATCTCAAAGCAACTTGGCTTCAGGAGGAAACCACACCACTGAGATTAAAAAAAAATATGAACTGGTTGTTACTCAACTCTGATATTAAATATGTAATCCATAAAGTAGCCATGGAAATCTCTGAATCTAGTCTGCTGAAACAATATGAAACATAAGGATGTTGGTATTAGTGCTGATCAAATGCTTTCTTTCCTTTTCTGAGCAGAAAGAAGAAGGGAAATTTCAGGGGCAGCTTAATTATTCCGACTCTAGTCAGTATATTAGAGAATTGAAAGATCAGATAGCGGAACTTAATCATGAGGTAAGTAAAAACTTATTTTGATAAACTTATGTTTCATTCCCATATCTTGATTTTTCTTTCTTATTCCGGGTAATCATTGTGTCAGCATGTTTAATGTTCTCCATCTAATAATTTAATAATTCTTTCTGACTAAACAGCCAGAATCCTGGCAGTGCTCTGTAGTATATGAGACCAAATTTCAAGTTCAGTAGAAAACTATGCTTGGTAGTTTTCAGCTGCACTAACTTATATGTATTCATAGAATTGTGGAGTTGGAAGAGACCACAAGAGCCATCCAGTCCAACAGTTAACACAGAATTGTTAGAAATATAATAGTATCTATCATAGCATATTAAAAGTTGACTTTCAGACATTTCATCTTTGGAAGTATTTGCTTCTCTGTGTGAGCAAAGTTTATATAAATACTTGTGTTTAAAATCATTATACATCTTTGTACGTGCTTTTTTTTTAGTTGATTAAATGTTTTTCACTAGTCTTATATTGTGGCTTTTAAAAAAAATTAAATTAAATCTTGGCCATTATGAAGAATTTTTATAATAATGTTGAATACCATACTTCCACTCTAGTCTTACATAAAGGCTAGCAAGAGATAAAAGTGGAGTACAGGTCAAAACACCAAGAAATGTAAAATGACCGTTTTTCTTGTGCAGAGGTTATAGTTGTTTTAGAATGGAGTAATATATATCACTGTAATATATATTTTGCTCAAAACATGAATGTAGTAGAATGCATTTCTGTTGAAGCTGTATTGCTAGCTTTGTTGGTCATCTGTGAAAAATACAAGAATCTAGTAATGAATCTGGGATATGTGGACCTTCTCTAAGGCCCAAAGGGTGCTCAACAATTGCTCCTTTTCATCCTGGAGAGAAGTGACCAGTGGGGTCCCACAGGGCTCTGTCCTGGGCCCAGTGCTATTCAACATCTTTATCAATGACCTGGATGACAGGATTGGGAGCATACTTATCAAATTTGCAGATGACACCAAATTAGGGGGAATAGCTAATACCCCAGAGGACAGGATCAAGATTCAAAATGACCTGAATAGACTAGAAAGCTGGGCCAAAGCTAACAAAATGAAATTCAACACAGAGAAATGTAAGGTATTGCACTTAGGGCGGAAAAATAAAATGCACAAATATAGGATTGGGGACACCTGGCTGAATGAAACTACGTGTGAAACGGATCTAGGAGTCCAAGTAGACCACAAGTTGAACATGAGTGAACAGTGTGATGCAGCAGCTAAAAAGGCCAATGCTATTTTAGGCTGCATCAATAGAAGTATAGTGTCTAGATCAAGAGAAGTAATAGTGCCACTGTATTCTGCTTTGGTCAGGCCCCACCTAGAATATTGTGTCCAGTTCTGGGCGCCACAATTCAGAAAGGACATTGAGAAACTGGAGCGTGTCCAAAGGAGGGCGACAAAAATGGTGAAAGGTCTGGAAACCATGCCCTATGAGGAACGACTTAGGGAGCTGGGGATGTTTAGCCTGGAGAAAAGAAGGTTAAGAGGTGATATGATCGCCCTGTTTAAATATTTGAAGGGATGTCATATTGAAGAGGGAGCAAGCTTGTTTTCTGCTGCTCCAGAGAACAGGACCCGGAACAATGGATGCAAGCTGCAGGAAAAGAGATTCCACCTGAACATTAGGAGGAACTTCCTGACAGTAAGGGCTGTTCGACAGTGGAACACACTCCCTCGGAGTGTGGTGGAATCTCCTTCCTTGGAGGTCTTTAAACAGAGGCTGGATGGCCATCTGTCAGGGATGCTTTGATTTGGATTTCCTGCATGGCAGGGGGTTGGACTGGATGGCCCTAGTGGTCTCTTCCAACTCTACGATTCTATGATTCTATTCTATGATTCTTAAGATTCTAAAAATGGAGAATCTTTTTTTGCCTTTATCAACAGTACTGCCTAATCATTCCAACACCTTTAACATTTAATGTCACTTGAGAGGAATCAATATCCAGTCATCTTTCATTAAACATTTATGTTCTAGCCTAGCATTTGTGCACACAAACAGCTTACACGAATGGTTTACATACCACTTGCTGGATTGGGAACTTTGGCACAGAGTGTAGATTCACAAAGGGATCTGAAAGGAGTTTGCCTCAGTCTGACTTTGCAGTTTGTGCTCTATGTTGCTCTTAGTGAAAAAGGTGTTATGGTGCGCCTCTGCACAAATGTTGTTTTGCAGTTGCTTGCAGATAAATAGCCTACGTTTTCTGCTGCCGCTTCAAAAATCTGGAACGATCTGCCGGACGAGATCCGCCAACTAACATCTTTAGAGGCCTTTAAGAAGGCAATAAAAACAGATCTCTTCCGGCGGGCCTTCCCAAATTGATCCCCTAATCTCACTCTCCACTTGCTTAAATTGTTCTCTTTGGACTGATTCGTTCTTGACTGATTTTATTGCCCATTGTTTGGGAATTGATTTTAACGTTAATGTTTTTTTTTTGGGGGGGGAGTGGGAATCTGGAGTCTAGTGTACTTTTATGTACCGTTTCTGTGCCTTTGATTTTATTGTATTCTCTTTTTCTATGTTGTTACCCGCACAGGGAGAGGCGGGTTGTTGTTGTTGTTGTTGTTGTTGTTGTTGTTGTTATTATTATTATTATTCCTTTATGTGGTCAGGATCCTAGCATGTCAAACTGCTTCCATAATGATTAGTTATATGGTTTGATGCTTTCTGTGCTCACACTTGGCTCTCTCCTAGCCAACCAGAGCTGTTTCTCAGTGCTTTTCATTTTTTTTAAGATTGGTGTCGAGCTGCTGAAAAGAACTTGGCAAAATCACCCACTGACTGTGCCCAGCTCTTCCAGCTTTTTAAAAATAGTACATTCCTCCCCCCCACATTACTATCAAACCTGAACTGAAGTTGGACAAAATGTATATAGCTCTAGATCTGGACCAAGATCCCATTCCCCAGTTGCATAAAAATGGGTGTTATTCTGGATTGCAGAAAAATTTAGCCTGTGCTTGCTCAGCTGTATCTTGTTGCAACTGGCTCATCTATGGCAGAGCTATCCTTGTGCAATACTCTAAAACAGGAGTTCCCAACCTTTTTGACTCGCAGAGCCCTTTTTAGAATCAGTTTCTATGGCAGAGCCCCTAAGAGGCCTACCCTATATTTTACAAGTTTTTAGGAGTAGAGTTACTTTTTGTTTCTTATTCTTTAGTTTCATTCAATTTTTGTTTCTTTCATTTTCCTGGAGTGGCCGTGGAGCACCTGGGAAATGCATGACTCTGGAGACCAGAGTTCACTGTGTGACTTTGGGCAAGTCACACACTTTCAGCCTCAGAAGAAGGTGAAGGTGAACCCCTTGTGAACAAATTTTGCTAAGAAAACCCTGTGATCAGTTTGCTATAAGTCAGAAATTACTTGAAAGCATATTACAACAACAGCATGCTCACGGAGACAGCAGCATATGTGGCAGCAGTGGGAGAGGGACACAGCCATCTTTGAGTCCCCTATTCCTTGAATACCTGGCTTCAAACAGGGATTCCTCAGACTCAAAACAATCTAGGAATGTTGGCTTCAATAATTGCATCTGTCATGGATGGAATGCTTTGTCTCCAATGTAGAGTTGACCACCCCATGAACTACATGCATTGTTGTCAACGAGAGAAGAAACAAAATACTAAGATACTGACTACAATATGTTTAGTTGTCAACATCATGAAATTTATGCCGCTATGTCATGCTGGGACTACACTTCAGGCACATTTTTTAAAATGGTTGGCTGTTGATGAACATCTGCTCTTTAGCTAAATGCAAAATTCTTCTTGGGCATTATATGTCTTATGAAGTCACATCCACAACTGATTTGAAATGTGTGTTGCTCATAAGAAGGTACAAGAAGACAACCAAAAAAGAACACCTGCTGTGGGTTCTTATCATTTAACATAAAGTTTTCCTGTATTTGCTTTAGTGATGGTTTTAGTCAAGGATAGGAAGATACATTGGAACCATCATCAGTTCAGACTGGGTCTTGAAAAGGTCAACTTATCTAGATGGCCAGTCCAGACTATAGGAGGTTGTTGATCATGGTAATGTGTATTCTTTGGCTTGTATTCTTTCTCAGGTCATGAATGATTTATAATCTACCTTAGCAGCTTTACTATGTACCCTTTTGTGCTGTTCCTTTGTATGCTACGTATTCCCAAGCATCTGTCTTGGTTTCCTGTTGGATGTTTCAAGGAACAAATGTGTTATGTAGATTACTGGAGTGGTATATGAGATTAGAATTGATAAACCTGCCCACAGACTACACTAACAGACCACAAAATATCTTGGGAGGCAGAAGCAAGGAATAGTGGTTTCCACCAGAAGACCTTCAGAAAAACTTTGGATTTGCCTATCTGTGAAAGTTCGTGCTGTGCATTTTATTGTGTGTAAGTAGTTGATTGATTGATAGGAACATTGATAGGAACGGGTACTGCAGCCAGGAGATCAGAAAATTAAGAATCGGGAGGGTGACTTTGAAAGAAGTAGAAAAAATCCCAAAATGCAAAGATATACAATTGAGCACAAAACATTAGAAGCATACAAGTCATTGTATTCCCTATTACTATGTATTGATGTGAGAGCTGGATGGTTAAGAAAGAAGACAGGAAGAAAATCAATTCATTCGAGATGTGGTGCTGAAGAAGAGTGCTGAGGATCCCGTGGACAGCCAAGAAGACAAACAAATAGGTCCTAGAGCAGATCAAGCCAGAAATCTCCTTGGAAAAAACAATAATGCTAGAAAAGGTGAAGGGAAGTAGAGAGAAAGAAGAAGAATGCATGTTAAATGAATGGACTCTATTAAGGAGGTCATGGGTGTACGTTTAAAGGAACTAAGCAGAACAGTGTCCCTTTTGACGTAGTGAGAGTTCTATACAAGAAGGGTGATCAGCTTTTATGTTGTAAACCCAGTGAATATCTTATTTACAATTCTCTTCTAGTAGGATAACAAAGTATGTTTTTACTGTAGTGCAGGAGTGAAGAAATGCTGCAGAACCAGGTTGTTCAAGGGCTCACGGGCTATGCTTTGCTTTTTCTTTCAAAGTTTTTTAAAGGACACAGAAGTAAATGTGTGTGGGGTGTGTGTGTGCATGTGCCTTCCAGATGTTGAAAGCAAAACAAGGACCGCCCTAGTTAGTACTTGGATGGAAGACCACCAATGAATAATACTAGGGGCTGTAAGCTGCTTAGCTTCCAAGATCAGATGGCATTTGGTGCATTTGGGGTATTTAGGGCTTCTAACCCCTCCCCCCCCCCCCTCTCTCTCTCTCTCTATATATATATATATATATATATATATTGAATTAAACTTAGCTGAAATCGATTGAAATTAATTCTTTAAATAAATTCATTAAATATTAATAAATTCATTAAAATTACCCCACCCAGTAATCACAAATACAATCCCCCACACTAATACTTGATTAAACATTTTAAAATGTATATGTCAGTGAACCTTAAATGTACTTAAATGAGCTTTGTTTATTATATTGACTATGACATTGATTATTGATAGTGAATTAAAAGGAATTTAATGCACTGTGTTATTGACTATCCTGCTGACTATGATGCATTTAGAGCCTTTCCCTATCAACAATATCCTATTTAATATGGCCTGATCTTCACAATCTTACGCAAATACAATTTCACATGCTCATCCCCAAAGGAACGTTTTAACTTTTAATGTTCCCTTATATCTTGCTTATCCCGCTCCTGGAAGCTGCCAGAAAAGGGAAGATAGGAAGTTTGGACCAAAAAAACCCCAACCTGAACAGGTACAGGATCTAATTCTTAAAAGAAAAGAATGCTTCTTAATTAAGCTATATGGAAATGCTATTCATTGGATATCTAGAATATACTTTGTGAAAGGCCATACAATAAATACTTGCAGAGATCACATAGATAAGACATTTTTATCAAGCAACTGCACTGCTTTTTTTCCCTGCATTAAAAGCTCACTTCTCTTATCTTTGTGCACCTCTGCTATCATAGATCTGATATTTCTGTCCTAACAACCTAGTGCAACTGGTAAACAGATTCTGGTATATATGCTATCTCCAGATCATTCTGCCGTGGAACTAATAGAGGATGGGTGTAATGAAGATTGACAAAAGGTAGAGATCAAATCTCTTGCTTCTAAACGATTCTACTCATAGAAATAAAATTGTAAGTAATTACAGCCAGATAAATAATTCATGCTATGTATGCAAAGGGCTACTCTGGGATAACCCTAAACAATGGGGTTATGTGAAATGTATCTCTTCAAATGTACACTAATTTCAAATGTGGTGGTTTCCTTCCCCCATCCTGCCACCGGCTCCCCAACTGCCCAGAAATACTGAGAAAAAGGGAAATGGCCTAAAAATCTGCCAAACATTCAGCTGGAAGTGATGGTACATCACTTCTGGGTGTGGACAAGGGGGGGCAATGGCCCTTACCCCTATACCCCAACCCTGAGTTGTCCATCCCTATGCTAGAGACTGAAGATCTAACCCTAGTCATCTTATTAGTGTACAAGTTGAGTCTCCCTTATCCGAAATGCTTGGGACCAAAATGTGTTTTGCATTTTGGAATTTTTTTTTGGATTTTAGAATATTTGCCTATACATGAGATTTATTGAAGATGGGACCCAAATCTAAACACAAAATTCAAATGCATGTGTTTCATATACACCTTACACACATAGCATGAAGGTAATTTTATACAATATTTTAAAATAATTTTGTGCATAAAGCAAAGTTGGTGCATACTGAACCATCAGAAAGCAAAGATGTCACTATCTTAGCCACCCATGAAAAAAGGTATGGATTTTGGAGCATTTGGGATTTTGGATTTTTGGATAAGGGATACTCAACCTGTATCACAATTAGATAATTGTAATGCCCTCTAGACAGGGCAGCCTCCAGAAAGTGCTGTTTGTGTGCGTAAAGAAACTGCTGTCCAGCATTGCCTACAAACACCTTTTGGTCCAGAACTGTAACAGTCAGACTGTGAATCAGGTCCATGTAACAGACCCCACTTATTAACTCCCTCATTGAAACAATTGTGTTGGCTCCTGACTTGTTTGGACATTCAAGTGAGAGTGATAATAATAACCTTTAAAGCTCTTAATGGTTAGAGGCTAGTATATCCAAAGATTCCCATTCTCAATTGCTGCTTATTGAGATCTTCATCAGAGGCCCTCCTATGTGTTGCAGCATTTCAGAATTACCTTCAAAACATTTGGGACTTTATAGTTCAAAACCAGAATTTTGAATTGTGCCCAGGAAGAAACTGAGAACAGTTACAGGGTGTTAATGTTATGCCCACTGTCATACTCTTAGGAATCATAATAAATAAAGATTAATGAATTAATGAATGAAGTCTGAGCCAACTGAAATTTCTATGAACTCTTGTATAGTATCTCCATGTCAAGGATAGTCCAACTTGAAGGTGAGAGTGGTATGTATAACCATGGCCAAATCCTGCTCATAGTAATCATCTGAAATTTTAAAAAATACCCAAAACTTGCATCTGATACCTTTGAAATAATATAGACCCATCCAAATTTGGAGAATCGCCATCCCCTAATCCTCTTGAGCGACACATTCTCTTGACTAAGAGAAACAGAGATACACATCATTAGCCTACCAGTGCCACAGCTCTCCAAATTTCTTAGATGTCCTTTTTCAGCACTTTCATGTGAGGAGGCAAAATGAAACATTGTACCATCACAGTTTCCATGTGGTGGAGCGGGTGTTCATCTTCACCACCTTATGAGATCTTTTAGGCAGGTAAATAAGGGTGAAACTGAAATGACCCAGAAGGTTATCATGGTTGGTGGCATCAAGAGCCTGTAATGATTGTCTGTACTGGTGTTTTATGATCTGTGCAGATATAGCATTTGTCATATTCATCATTCTGCATGCCTTTGGGATCATCAACACACAGAACTTGTCAGAATTTCATGAGTCAAGGTTTTTCAATACACTGAAGTGCACCCATTGTGATAATCTAAGATAAGCATTTAAAAGCTTTGCCTCATCTTGGAAGATTAAGAATTAGATTTTCCCCTCTAAATAAATAAAAATAATGCCCAGTTTACCCTGCTCAGAGAAAACTTGATTTACACATTTGTGTTGTAATGTAGATGAAGCATAATAGAATGTAAAGCCTTTCTACTTCATAACCATCTGACATTGAAAGGAAGTATGGTAGTTCTCAGATTTAAAGTGAGTTTTTCAACTTGTGGTTAAAGCTTACAGAGTCATAAATCATACGTTTTTCTTGTACGATATCTTGAGAGCACAGAAAGACAAGACCACCAGATTTGACCTCCCACAAGTCAGCACGGTTATTGGGCAGTGAAAAGTTGCTGTTTTTGCAAGTACGTGTCAGATACTGAGCATCTATGCTGGTGAAGTCTGATTTGAATGGTTGTGGTCAGCCTGAGGAAACTGTGATGTGATAAGATAGCACTTGTGAGGTCATGTGGTTAGAAAACATCCAATCTAACATAGCTTTCTGGACCCTCTATTTAAATAAGCACAACACCTCAACTGTGGCTATGATACACCTCATGTGTTTTTGAGAACCAGGGCTACTGTTCATGCTAGATAGAGGAGTTAGCAGTACACTCTGTGATAAGTTTGTCTCACCCTATCTATTTACTTTGTATTTTACCTCCAGTGATGTAGACTAGTATGTATGAAAAGTATAGTGCATCAGCAAAACATTATGAAGCTCTAGAAAATCGTATTCATGAATTTAGAATTATAGCACAGTATATGTGATCCACTCTCATATCCCCCCCCCACCATTGAATTTTTATTGCCCTAAACTAGTAGACTTTTTTTTTCTTTGTTTAAGGTATAAAGTATCACATACAAGTTGAGGGCTATTTTACTCATTGAGGAACAGTAAGGAATAATGGCACTAGTGAAAAATTTATCAAATCAACATTTTAGTAAAAAGAGGGGAAGTGCAGTTGACAAGTCACATGTAGTTCCAGCCACCAATTGAAAAAACGTAGGATGGGAAAACCTTGAATCATTACCAGGTATTATTATTATCATCGTCATCATCTCTCTCTCCCCCCCATCTTTCTTTCTTATTTTGTCTTTCTTTAGTAGATCCACCTGAATGGCGGTATCTTCATTAAAATAACTTCTTTCTCCTTTAAAACCAGTATTTAGAGCAATTTTGGGGCCAAATTCTGCAAAAAGCCTTTTAAACATGTAATGTACATATGATACACGTTTGAAGACACCAATCAAATTTGCAGTTTAACAAGATTCTTCCAAATGCAAACTGGAGGCCTGTTTTTCTGATTCCTTGCTATCATTTCAATCACATACTTTCTATTAAGATTTCAGAACTTTTGATTATATGGTAATGGTGCAGCTATCAAAAAGTCATGACCTTGCCAGATCAAGTTATTGGTTTCCTGTTCTGACTTTCTGAAACCTTCTGGTGACAGTAGTTTTAATCTTTGTCATGTTTGCAAGACAGCAACTTGGTCTTAGCATCTTGTTTCCTTTTGTCTGTGTAGCTCTTGATAAGTGATAAAGCTGCCACTCCCTCCTGTCCCCAGAATAGCTTTTTAAAAAACCCTCCTAGAATGTTACTAAAGTTGTTTAGATATTCAGAATTAAGGCATCTGTAGTTTCAAAACTTGTACTCAGCCTCATGTATAATCTCATGTAACATGGTAGTTCCCAAACCTGGCTCCTCAGATGTTGGACTACTACTCTTGGAATCCATGTCCATCAACCATGCTGACTGGAACTTCTTAGGGACCCACGTTTGGAAACTACTGTTGTTAAACGTGTAAGTTAAGAAGGATTGCTGTAACAAAAGCTATTCTGTAATGTTTACATGTGTTGAAGCCTATTCCAAATATACACACTTCTTTAATAGTTATGGATGTAGATGCCACAGTTTATTTGCAAGATATATACAGATAGCTACTGGGTCCCATTTGTATGCCATTTGAGTGCCATTCATACCCGACATTGTACACACACATCTTATAAATAATTTGCATTATAAAACAGAGAGACCTCTGTAAACCTTATCTGCAGTCCATCTTCTTGTGACTTTAGACGTGACTTCAGAAGTCTCTGTTTTTTACCTTTCCTCTCCAGCTTTCCCCTTCCTCAATCCTCCCCCCCTGAAATGAGGCTTTGGGACAACTGCTTCCATAGCACCAGTGTGTGTGTAGGTGGTGGAAGGGCAAGTGTAGTGCATGGGGAAGGTGAATCCTTCCCTCCTCATCTGCTTCAGCATCTCACACATGTTCTTCCATGCTTCACTCCATTGTTGATACCAGTGTAAGCTTTTTCCCTAAGCCTTTTCCTAATTCCACTACAAGGCTAAAACCTGGATTGGATCCAGTTTGTGATCCCTATCCCTTCTCTTGGTTCACATGATACCCCTGCAATTTTGAATGCGGACTTACAATCAGTGTCATGGGTGTTCTTTACTACAGGCAGCTATACATAGAAAATAGGTATGATCGTTGCTGTTGTTCTGATGCACCCTCAAATTTATTCCAACGTATGGTGACCCTATGCTAGGATTTTCTTGGCAAGATTTGGTCAGGGGAGATTTGCTGTTGTTTCCCTCAAGGCTGAGAGACTGTTGGGGCAAAGCTATTGCCCCAACGTGCTCTTGGCCCAATCTAGAATTTGTATTATTACAATGTGCTTCTGGATGGAGCCTGCCAAAATAATTGGGAACAATATGTGTGTGGAGCACAGCTGGAGAGCTTCGTCGTGAGCTCTTCTCAGTGGCATATCTTTGGATTACTGGTGAAATAACATCCTGTGAAGACTTTGTGTAATGTTGTATAGAGTGAAGCATGATTTGTGTATTATAATTTTCATAATATATCTGCATAAAAATGCTTTATGGTGTCTTTCTCAACCTTTTTACCCTAATGAAATCCTTGAAATAATTTTCAGGGAATCCTGGCATAAAAACTATTATATCCAGAGCTCCAAAATGGTTTCTTGTGGAACACTGGGATTCTGGGGAACACTGGTTGAGAAACATTGTTTTATGATAATCTCATTCATTTCAATGTCCCTTATCTGAAATGCTTGAAACCAGAAGAGCTTTGGATGATGGATTTGTTCAGATTTTGAAGTACATAATGAGATATCTTGGAGATGAGATTCCATGTCTAAACATGAAATTCATGTATGTTTCATATACACCTTATATACATACCCTGAATATATTTTTATACAACATTTTAAAATAATTTTTATATGAAACACTGTTGAAACAAGGCTTCTGCCTTGCAAACGAACAGGCCACAGCAGTGCAGCAGCCACCTTGAAGCATCATGTCAAAGCTTTAAAAAATGGATTTTGTATAAGGGATACACAACCTTTATTTTATATTGTGAAAGAAGTGTGCTCCCGATTCACAAAATGGCAGCCAAAAGCAATGAATTTTCAAAGAACTCCAGCTAGATCTCCTACCAATTAAATATTAGCTTGAGAGAAGCCAGTAGGAAGCAGGTTGGATCAGGACAGTATTAATCAGAAGAATGAAGTAAAAAGGGGACTAGATGTATAGATTCCCTGTTATGTGTCTAATGGAAACACTCATATCTTATGGAGCTAATAGGAACTAGGAGAAATTGAACTTTCCCTGGGGAAACAAGGCAGTCAAAAAAGGTTAGATTCTTTGATAAAAGTACTCATAGGTCTCTAGGTGTTGTTAGGACCATCAAGATCTACAAGGTTTTTTGAAGGAAGTAATAACAAAGAACTTTGGAATATCTGGTATTTGGTGCGGCAGAAATAACCTCTTTCTTAAGATCCTGCTCTCTATTTGTATGTATGGGTCTATCATTCATGAAGCTAATTTTCTGCAGCAACTTTATTAAACTGAAACACAATTCTGACTGAACCACTGATTCCCCCCCCCCCAATAATCTATTCTCCATAACATTAATTAGAGGTAATATTTGCATTTTAATGACCTTGCTGAATTTTAAATATGGATTATGTAGGATTGTTTAAAAACCTCTAAATATTTTCTGCTATCTTTCTTTTTGCTTATGCTTGGGGGTGACAGTCCACAAGGTAAGAGCATGTTATATATATAAAAAACTCCACAGTATGAATTTCACTCTCTTTCGAAAAGCATGGCTGTTTTGTGTTTCAAAATATGCAATCCACAGTTGGGTAAATCATGAGTATATAAATGCAGGCATATTGAGTCACTTCTTAATTTTGCTATTTTCAAAAGGTGATGATGGAGACAACCATAAATTCTGCCAACTTTGTGAAAGCCATGGAAAGTGGTCAGGACAGCAGAAAGCATCTTGCTTTGGCATCTATCCTCTTGATAACCTGATAATTTGTGGAGTTTAATAACCTGATCTAAATAGACTTCTTTGGATAGTGGTGAGCTCTCCTTCTTCAGAGATATTTAAACTCTGGGACCCTGGTCATCAGAACTGGTATCAAATAATACAGACAAAATTATTTTTAAAGAAACTGCTCTGGGTTCAGGGACATCCCCGCCCATTTACTTCCTTTGAAAACGTGTGTGTTTTTCCGGGTATCTATTCTAAAGGCCAAATAGCACTCATATACAACTGTCTGGTAGAAGAAACATTTGGGAAGTCAACTCTTCATAAGGCAGGGTGGGAAGCGGAATTCTCCTTTCAATCGATAGTAGAACCGGAGAAAATATGTAGGATCACTTCCCATTTAAAATTAAACCATTGTAGTTAAAGAGAATACTATTATTCTCTACCGATGGTATCTTACCCGAGTCAAACTGGCTTGTATGTTTACCAATGCCAATCCAAATTGTTGGAGAGGTTGTGATGGTAGGGGAACCTTTGTACATATGTGATTGGATTGTCCCTTAGTGCATGATTATTGGACAGATATTTTGCAGTTTATCTACAAGATTACTAAGCAAAGCATACAGTCATCACCACTCCTGCCCCTGTTCACCTTTTTTATGGGTGAAAATAAAGCCCTGCAACACAAAAAAAACTTATTGGTTTCTTTTTGGCTGTTGCCAGGCTTGAAATAGCTAAAAACTGGAAAACTGGAAAGTTGAACATTGCAGGATGGTGGACTTAGATAATGGGACCTGTGGTTTATGGAAGAAATTGCAGACAGAGTGAGAGGTTTACAATCTGGATTGACTTTCCAGATGATTTGGCATCCATTTGTTGAATACATCAGCGAAACTTGGTTTCTAGACATCCCCTAATCATATCTAAATTTTTATGGAAAGATGTCTTCCAGGATCTCTGAACGCACCTTTTGCCTACAATTTCCAAGGCATTATTTTGGATTATGGTTTAATTTCTGCTTTTTCAGTGAAATAACCACATTTGAGGGTTTATTATCTCTGACATTATTAATTTTTTCATTATAATTTTTAAAAAAGAGATGTTTAAACAGAGGTTAGCTGGCCATCTTTTGCTCATTCTTGCCAGGCAAGATGGCCCTTGGAGCGCTTCTAACTCTGTCTTTCATGATCCTTTCAGTTCTTTGGTCCCACACACACTCTGGGTCAGACCTCTATTCTAACACCATATTTTTCAGTTGCAGATTTGCCCTAACTACATGCCTAGATAAGGGAGGAGGGATGCTAATTTACTCTTTTAATGTAACAAGAGAGTCCCCTGCCCCAACCGTTGCCTTTTGAAAGTCCCCCGCCCCCAAGTCAGGTTTTGAGGTTTATTCCCTCAAAACAAAGAAAACAGCATGATTTATTTCAATTTTGTTTTTGAAGAAGTATACTTTCACCTAATTGAATCAAAACCCTCAAATATTTTTCTTTCGCTGTGGTCTGGGAAATGGCACTCCTGTTCTATGCGGTGCTTAAACAACAGGAAAGAGTGTGAGGAAGCAACACTGGAGTTTGGGGGTAAAAAACAGTGATTTGTGGTAGTTCCCCATCTCTTCTTTTTGACCAAGTGATACTCCAAGAATTGTGCCAGGAGGGTTATAATCAATATCAGAGGGATCTTTGGCCCTCCAGAAGTTTTGGTCTCCGCAGTGAGTTTTCAAGAGAGGAAAAAACGGAGTTTAGTTTTTTTAATGAAATTTCTGTGAACAATTTTACATTTCATTAAAAGCATTACAAATTTCAACCACTGTCTAGTGAGTTAAAGATAGACCAGGACATTAACTTATTTCAAGCAGCATTTTCAGGTTCAGGTTTAGAAAAGAAAGTGGGGTGGGGTGGGGGGAGCCCGTTGTAGCTGATAGGCACAAACATGATGCTGGTTTTCATCCGTCTCCAATGAGATCTACTGTACTAACAGGCTAACTGCTACAGTTGGGTTGAGGAAAAATCTTGTTAAATTAAACTGGGAACATTTTCAAACTCTATTAATTATCTTTAAATATTCTACATCATTCAGATAGAGTGTGGGTCAGTTAAGGATGTTTGGTTGTAGATGTGTCCATTGTAAAGCTTGAAAGAGTTCAAATTAAACCCCTTGGTTTCCAAAATAGTTGGTTAATGCCTAAATTGAGAAAATGTTAGTATGGAAGACTTTAGATAGATAGATAGATAGATAGATAGATAGTCCATTGGAAAGGGGACAGGTCTAAATATAGATTAATACAATATCACAAGACTATATCCATAGTCTACGAGTTACTAAGAAGCTTATCGCACACATTTTCCCCCGTTATGGGAACAGGAAGGGGACACTTGGGGCTGCGCATGACCATGAAAAAACGGATTTTACCACACACCAAAGTGTCCTCAAAATGGCCCCATTCCATTCCCTGGCCCCAAGTCATCCCCATTCAGTGCTGAGGGGCGTTAAATGTTCAAGTTGGAAGTCTTCTGGTCAAGCAAAATGGCACACCTCAGCACTGAATGGGGATGACTTGGGGCCAGGGAATGGAATGGGGCCATTTTGAGGACACTTTGGTGTGCGGTAAAAAACTTTTTTCTCAATCACGCGCGGCCCCGAGTGTCCCCTTCCTGTTCCCGTAACGGGGGGAAGAATGTGTGTGATAAGCTTCTAGGTCTGGTATGAAATGGAACATAAGAACCAGAACTGAGATCTATAACAGTGCAAAAATTAAGAGAATTTGTTAAATAATTCAATAATTCAAGTGGTTAACATGAGTACTTCTTAATTTAAAATGGAAGCTGTATGAAAAATAGAGGTAGAATGCACAAGGGCTATCTTTTCTATGAAGTTATGACAATTATGAGAGGTCTTAGAGAATATATAAAATTGGGGATAATTGGGGATAATTAGTCAATAAAGATCAAGAAAGAAGTAGAGTTGTTTAAATACTCTTGTAAAATACTGTCAAGGATATATTATATTTTCTTTTAGAATGTTACAAGATACAAAGAGAATGACAATTATAGATTTTTATTGTTATAAAAGACAGTGGAACTATTTTGTTGTACCATTGCAAAGAAAGTTATTGTTTAATAAATATTTAATTTTTAAAAAATTGAAAATTTGCCCCCCAGATGTCCTCTAGGGATTGCAGTGAGCAATTTTACTACAAATTTGGCAGCCTAGGGCATTTCCAGCCCCAGAAAGTCTTTTTTAAAAAAACAACATGACCTGGAAATTGGCTTACTGTCACTTCCTGTTGAAACACAACGAAATTGATGACCATGTTGGGATGTGAAGGAGATTTAGGGGCAAAAATGTACTGTACTGTATTTTGTTTCTGGAGAGTGGTGTGGCAGCCAGGGATGTGGAGTCCACCCAGGTCCACCGAGGAGCTCATGCACCATCTAATCCACAACATCTTGAGTGTGTTCTCAGCAGCTCTTCAGTAAATTGTTAACATTTGAACTTGTTACTTAAGGCACTGTGCATGTGGAACTGAGCATGTGACCTTTGACTTGGGGTCTAAGTAGCTGTTTCCACAGTTGTTTATACATAAAAGAACACTGCAATAAAATGCTTCTCAGAGGCAAGCTAGCTATACAGCCTTAGAAGTCTCTAGAATGCAGCTTTCTGTCTCTGCCACCAAACATTTTGTACAATGCCCTCTACCACTATCATGTAATAAGTTTCCTGTTTATATCTATTCACTAATCAACCATTCTTCTGTATGTTCTATCTTTCATCATGCACCTCTGAAACTACTTAAGTCCTCATGTTTGTTCTGTCTGAACCGTGTCAACAGAAAGTACTGCACAGTTTGAAGTAAATGTAAATAATAATATCATATTATATATCCAGTTAATCAAGTTATATATAATATATCTAGTTAATGTTTGTGTTTAGAGGAGTTGTAGAGGAGGCATTTCAGCAGAAAATGTTTTTTGTCTAGTAGAATCCATTTTTCTAAACACCACTTACTCCAGTCTTGCAAATTGAGCAACTCAGATACAGGTTGAGTCTCCCTTATCCAGAATTCTTAAATACAAAATACTCCAAAAATTTAAACATTGTTCATGCATGGCTGAAATAGTGACATCTTTGCTTTCTGATGGTTCAGTATACACAATCTTTTTGCATGCACATTAAAAAAAATACTGTATTTAGGCTGTGTGTATAACGTATATATGAAACATAAATGAATTTTGTGTTTAGACTTGAATCCCATCTCCAAGATATTTTATTATGTACATATAAGAAAATGCAGCTATTCCAGTATAAAAATAAATCTGAAATCCAAAACACTTCCCTGGCATTTCATATAAGGGAGATTCAACCTGTAGCTGATTTTCATACATAGCCCTCTAAGCAGCACTTGTGCTTTAACCAAATTTTTGATTCAGATCAGATCTTTTGAATGGGCAGATTTAGGGCATTTGAAAAATCAAATTACAGTACATTTTACTGGAGGAGGGCAATGTGAACCCACTTCCCAAAATCTTGATTACAGACACCCAAAATACATCTGAAGTATTTTGTTCATAGTCCATTACTGCTCAAATGTAGTCAAGGCTTAGTTTGCTGTCTACAGCAGTGCACATCTGTTTCAAAATCCTCCAAATCAGATTCATGAGGTGGATGCTAAATGCATTCAGTCAATCAACGATTGGTTGACTGTGAAAGTGTTTTAATTTCTAGAGTCTAACTCCTATATGTGTCTTGCCATTTTTCATTTAACAGATCAGATGCCTAAAAGGCAAGACAAGCTTCTCAAGCCCACACACTTTTGATGGGATTCATATCGTCAACCACTTGTTAGGAGATGATGAGTCATTGCATTCATCGGATGAAGATTTGATATCAAACCACAATCAAGAGCTTAGAGTTCCCCTTCACTTGCACAAGAGGACTGATCAGATGGACTTGAGTCCTGCTGCAGTAGACAGCAGTGACAGTGATACTGAAAACACTGAAGCATCAGACACAATCACTAAGAAGAAAAATAACCAAAAAAGAGCGGAGTCTTATTCTACTACGGTTTGAATGCTGTGGCTGACATTGGCCTTCATTCTGTAACAACTTACTCCATGTTCAAGTGAGTTAGCATTCAGCTCTTGGACTGCTGGTCTCTTCCATCTTACCTGACGCATGATGTGTATGCATCTTACTATCTGCCTCTGTATTTGCCAAATCTTTCTCCCAGTGTCTTGGTTGTCATAGAGTAGACTGGGAAGGGTTTGGACGGATGACAACTTTAACAGTATTAATTACTACTTCCTGTATGCTTCTCATGCTAGAAAAAGCACAGTCACACTTTCTTCCTACTCAAGAACTGTAATGCAGTTTGTAAACATGGGGAAACCTTACTTTTCAGAAGAAGCTGTTCTTGTGCAATATTTTTATGCTCTGTGAAGACATGTGTGCTTTTAACATAAACAATTTGTGATCAACATGGGAGTATGCAAGTTGGGTGTATCAGATATAGCATATATCTGAGTATCTAGAGTGTCTTATTTTTAATTAAATTAATTTCTATTATGGGAGACCACCAAAGTTTCCAATCTAAAGCCTTTACTTGTGCTATTTTATACAATAATTGTCACACTTGGTTATAAAGGATAAAAAATATCCCTTTTGTTAACTTTTATGTGCATCAGCTTTTGATGTGTTGCTCATGTACCTGATCAAAGTATATTAACTACAAATAATATCTATTTTGTATATATTTATATTTCTCTGCCCCTGCATAAAAATGTATATTGACTTTTATATGGGAAGTATGAATGTAGCAATATGACTGGTCTTTGTATTTTAAAAGTAAAATGAAATTCTGTGTAAGCAAGTAAATTTTGGAATTGTTTTTGAGGAAAATGGTGAAACACTAATTCTCGGTTACATACTTTTGGCTTACCAAATGACCCACAGATTCATGTCCTCCTGAAATGTATTCCAAATGACACTATTGACTGATATTTTAACTTTGTGTATATGTAACTGTATAATAAATATTTTTCATGATTTAACAAACGTTAAAACAGTTAAGTGTTCGGCAAATATTGAAGAACAATTATTCATTACTATAACTTCCCTAAGTAGTTCTGTTGAAGGGTGATATAGAAATTTCACTAGTTAACAAGACTGGTAAGGCATCCACTAAATGGTTATGTACTGAAATACAGCAAGAATGCTAGATGGGACACTGTCAGACTCCACTTTACCTCTCCTCTTCCAGGTTTTCTGAACATTTATTTTCTTTGTCGTTGCTTGTGGTCTCCCAATGTACCATGAACCCCTCCTCTACACCTCTGTGATCAGTGATCACATTCCCCTCTTCTTTTGGTAATCTTTTTGTACTCTGCTATCTTGCAGTCAGTCCTGGTTAGCAAGAAAGGAAGTGTGTTCAGAGCACCAAGGCAACTGCAGGGGCAGTTGAAAGGAACTGCACCAAGTTTAAGTCAGAGGTGAGAGCTGTTCAGCTCTTCAGATGTGGTTGGACTATAGCTTCCAAGAGCCATAGCCAGCATAGGAAAGGCATGCTGGAAGTTACAGTTCGGCAACATATGATAGGCTGTATGATTTTCATTCCAGTTTAAAAAGAGAGCAAGAGATTAGAGGAAGACAGTGAATGTAGGACAAACGAGTTACATTACTAAAACAAGCAGCAGAAAATATGAGAAAATCACCAGCTTTTAGGACACAGTAAAGAGGCTTGAACTAAGAAAACCAACTAGAACCTTAGAGCAGTCAATGTGGAAAATACCAAAATGAAACAAAGCTTGGGTAGTAACTACAGAAAGCTAGTTTCAAATATATGAACTGGTTGGAAGCAAGACTTGGCAAGTATCCACACCTAAGGAGGGGAAAACTATATACATTCTGCATTAGAAAAGATTTAAACAGTAGGATTAACAACAATGGGAGCCTGGAGTTGAAGTCAGGGCTAGGAGCCACAGTTTTGGCAGAGCAATTTTAACTAAAAGAGCCCTTGTCCAGTTTGAGAGAGAAGAAAAGTGGCCTCAAATGGAAGGAAAAGGGGTAAAGAAAGAAAGGATGAATGTGGAAGAGTATGGACACAGAGAGAATATAACACTTTTCCCTAAAGAGCTCCTGCAGAAATTAGTAAAGGTGAGGAAGAGGAGAATGAACTAATTAAAGAAATGGAATGACAGCACTGGCCTAAATCCAATTACTGGTTTACACTGCCACAGTTTATTCAATAGATCTACTCCAGTTGTGACTGGCAATTGGATTTAGACTCAAATAATTAGAAAGATATTAAAACTACTTGAATAGACTAAGCAGGACTATTTGGTGAAATGTACCAATGGTTAAAGATATGAAAAAATAATAACAGATAAAGCATCAGATTTAGTTCTGAGTAGAGCATCAGGAACATGAGTTTTGGCTTTTTTTAAAACAACAATAACTGAATATGAGTTTGTAAAGAATCAAGTGGGGAAGTAAAAAAGCAGGTAAGATTGGAAGGGAATATGTTCAAGAACTCTAGAAAGAAAGGGAAGGAAATGATAAAGGATCAAATGGTGCACTCAAAGATATTGAAGAAACAGAACAAGAAGATAGAACAACTGTGGATGTGGAATAAGGAAGGAAGAATTGATGGTGCAATTTCAAAATAAAAGGACCAGCTTAACAAGAGAGATAGCGCCATGGTGCCAATTGTTGTGGGTGGGGGGAACCAAAGGAAGTATCTGATAAGTAGTGGAAGAAATGAAGGACAAGAAAGAGAAAGGAGGCACACATACTAACCTTATAATGTAAAAGATTACTGTTTTGTTTTTTTATATTTGTAGGCAACAAAGAATGTCTTCAGCACAAAGACCTTATATGTAAGTATCAGTATTCTATAGCAGAGTAGTCTTGGAAAACAGCAAAGGATCTGTGTCTTTCACAGTGGTTGATTTCGTGTATTGCAATATGTGCTAATGAGAAAAATAATTCATATTGCTCCAAAATATTAATAGTTCTAATTTTAGGGCCACTTGATACTCCCGTATTGCATATGTAAATGAAGACAAAACAACAAGAGAACTTCCATCTCTAGCAAGAATTTTAAAAAACAATTATTTTTAGACAGAGTGATGCTTGATGAACACATAATTAATTTGCAGCACTGTTTAAAGGAATCAGGACTATGTTATACTGTTGTGTTATATTTATATTGTCCTTTTCTCATATCATACTGTAAAATTTAAAATTGCCAAAATAGTTATTAAAAAACATATTTCACTTTTATCAATCCTAAGAATTGAGCAGGAGAAAATGGAATGGAAATGAGCAAGCTGTGCAACAAGGAATGACAGCAACTTACATGTAAAAGATTGTAAGAAGTAATGGGGATGCATTACTCAGAACATTAAGTACCCAAGATGTGCTTCTAAATTGCAACCTGACATTGCACACTAACTTCAAAGTAAACCCCACTGAATTCAGTGGAATATGTGGAAATATGTAGAAGATAGGACCACATGCCAGTTAATCCTTTTGAACTGTATCTTTTGATTGCCTATGTTCAAATGACCAAAGCCTTTGATTTACTGAACAATGAAACTCCTGTCAGTTGAAAATTTATAGTAGAAGAAATAAGTTTGTTTGGAAGGCATGTTCACATAAATAGATGGCCTCCAGGAAATTCTTAAACAGTCTTTCAGAGCTGCCCAAACTTTCAGTTTTTGCTTGACTATTTTTATCAGTGTACAGGAATCATTAAATTGCATTTCTCAGAAAGAACAGTGTATTACAAGGCCGTGGAGTGCATGTTGTACTGCTCAAATCTAAAATGCAGTTTCTCCAAAGGAGGGGAAAATAGGTTTTTAAAGTTCTATTTCTCACTTTCTTTGTAGATTGCATCTGCTTTACCTTCCCCAGTGGGAATCCAGATATAAGCAGCTGACAACCCCTGCACCTGGTGTTGGGCAGCTGAGGTTGTCTAGAATGTATTTGCCTGCCTGTCGTTGGCAGCACCAGCTGCAGGTCTTTGCAAAAGCAAAGCTCTTCATTTGGTGGCATGAGAAATTCAGTTGGAAGGTTAGCCATAAAACACACTGAACAGTGCAGTGTAATGATCTTGCAGTAACTGTCATATTGTGCAGGTGCTAGTGAATGAGACCCGGTGGGTGATGGGCCATATGTTGAAGTTTGTTTTTACAGAGTGAGGGTCAAATGATATGTGAGGCCTAGCCACTTCTGTTTTAAGTAATTATCTGGACAAGGATTTCCCACAGTGGTGCTTAATTCTTTCCCCAGGAGCCATTTGCCCAGAAAATCTTTGGTGGCATTAGAAAAAAGATTTTTCTGTCATAGGAAAAATAAAAGCAAGGTGAAGTGTTTGGTGGCTCAAAGAAAATTAAAAATCATGCCTTACATGAACTTTTCCACCCCAGATTGTGTTTTTGATGAAAATAAACATTCAGTTTGAACATTTATGTCACTCTGCATCATGGTGTAGTTTGAAATGCAACTATATGAAGTAACAAGAATTAGTGACTGAATCGATAATTTGAAATGACAACTGCACTTTAAAAAAAAATCACAACTAGCACCACAATTGCCAGCCAGATATCCTTCCCCATTATACAGTGCATAGGAGTGTATGGTCCTCTGGATGCTCTTGGGCTACACAGGTCCCAGCATTCTTCACTATTAGCGATGCTGACCACTGCAGATAGAAGCAGTTGTTATTGACCACTAAGCTGACTTATGGCAATTACATGAATGAGAGACTTCCAAGAGTCCTGGTCATCAACATCCAGTTCAGGTTTTGCAAACTCACGGCTCTTGATTGAATCAATATACCTGCAGTGCTGTCTCCCTCTTTTCCTATTGCTTGCCTATGGAAGTTCAGTAGTATGCATTCTACTGCCAGGAAGTGAATCTAGAAGAGCTAAATGCCTAGTGGCAGGAGAAGGACAAAGATCTGATGCTGTGGGGAACAAATGATTCAACGAATGGCTCTACATGTTTCAGAGGACCCTTTTCAGGAACGACAAAAGATACAATAAAACACTCCTGCATCAATCAAATGCCACATATGAGTCTGTAGATACTATAAGTGACATTATATTATCTATGTCATTATGCCTTTCCCCCACATCATTGCCAGTGGCTTCTAGTGATTTCAGGCAGGGAAAGGCACAGCACATTGATGTCAAACTGATGTTCTGGAACTGAAGGAAAAAGTGGACATAGGACAGCTGAAGCAATCTTTTTAAATGTCCTCCTTTCTGGTAATACTCAGGGAGTGAGCCCATGGCTGGTTGTGGATGAGGGAGGCAGTATCTGGAGTACTTGTACAGTTGCAGTTTCATCAGTGATGTTTTGAAAAACATGTCTATGTGCTTTCAAGTCTCCTATGGCCACCCCATGAATTGCATAAGGTTTTCTTCGGCAAGGAATACTCAGAAGTGTTTTTGTCAGTTCCTTCCTCTGAAATATAGCCTACAGCACCTGGTATTTGTTGCCGATCTTCCATCCAAGTAGTAACTGTGGATGCTGCTGCATAGCTTTCAAGATCAGATGGTATCTTATGCTTAACATACCGTATTTGAAATGACTGAAAGGGAATGCTATCTGAATACTCTGTGTACATGTGTACATGCCTTCAAGTTGCATGTTCACTTATGGCAAACCCATGAATTTCATAAGATCATCCTAGGCAAGGAATATTCAGGAAAGGTTCACTATTGCCTTTCTCTGAAATGTAGCCTATAACGGTGTTGGTGGTTCATGGACCGAAGCCAGTCCCCAAGCCATTTTACCCTACTTTTGGCAGTTGTTAAAAATCCTTTCGTCTTTAGCTTGGATTGCTTATATAAAAACTACAGTGTCTGTGTCTGTGTGTGTGTTTGTGTGTGGGTTGTAATGGAAGGGTTTCTGCCTTGATTTAGTTCCAAATCATGGAAAACAAAACAGTTACTCAGTTTATGCAACCTTTTACTTCTGTGTCTTGGAGTGATACAAAAACAGCATCCAGACAGATAATTGTTATGAAACTTACTAATCAAATGATTAGTTGAGCTCTCTATCCTAGAACTAGGAAACCCTTTTATAAAAAAACAAGTCAGTAGCAGTAAGGCAATTCAGTGTTCTCTGAAGTGCTCAGTATCTATAAATCACCTTACACAAGTGAAAAATCTCTTTCCAGCAAGTTTTTGTTGTCTGCAGAACTGCAATAAAGATAAGCCAGTTGTGAAGAAATAAGGTGGTTTACTGTCAAATGTCGACACATTACTCCTCTCTACTTTATCTAGTTAATTTGTTGAGTCAAAGAAATACTGACTTAGTGGAAATGTTAGAATGAGACATACATGTCAACATCAGAAAATTACTTAGCTTTGCAATCCTGTATCTACTTACATGGGCCCATAGAATTCAGTGGGGCTTACTTCTGTATAGGACTGCACAATTACAGAATTATTTTCTCTTACTAGTGCCCAAGTAAATACAATTTACTATACAAAGAGTAGATTGGTCTATAAAATTACTTTTAGCTACAGTAGCTAAATGAAACCTCCATATGTAGACGCACTCTACCAATAAGTACCAACTGTTAAAGGCAAACAAGGGATGGCCATCACATAACACTCATTTTATGAGCTTCTAATCCTAGAAATAAACGCCAGATTCCTATATCATCTTTTAATTAATGTAACTTTATGTATACTTAGTGAAGTAGCAGAGGTGCAGCTAAGTGAATTGTGAAGGTGCATATTGGAACAATGCAAATCAAGCACTTTGCCAGCTTTGCTATGTAGTAATATATCAGCAGCCCTTTACTAATGCAGGCAATACAAAAATGCCCAGTTCTAATTGCAGCAGACATAAATCCACTTACAGAGATGGAATGCCAATATCGATCGTCGTTTCATAATACTATTTAGATTATTATGCCTAAGAAAAATGTTGTCTGAGTTGCTTATAATCAATGGAACATTAAACTACATTAATCACGGAAAACAAACAAAATACAAACTCCAGCAAAAACAACAACAAAACCCAGTGGCAGAGAACAGTGATGTGAAAGGGAAAAAGTAGGGGGAAGGTTGGTAGGCTTTTTAATTGTGACATTTTGAAACCACTGGATTTTAGATTTGTCACATATCTTAGAGACCAGCTATAAAGATGAGGAACTATCTTCATCAAAATACTACAGCTATTTTCTCTAAAGCTGCTGAAATAGCTAATAAATCATATTTTAAGGTAGCAGAGTAGAAGCAGTGCTTTGCTAGAGAAGAGGGCATAGAATCTTTATTTCACATATGATATAAGGGACTTTATGCATCTTGTCTACTGTACTGGATACTGTTTTTACTCAGCTACAATGCTTAGGATCCTCCCGCTAGATTCATAACCAAATGTAAGAACATTGGTTGTTGCTCTGATTGTTAAGTCAGTCCCCTCTGGATCTAGTTCTAGAATTCTCTGTATCTACAAACACTCTTATCTCCTAGCATTGTCATAACAAACTCAAGTGTCTGTTCCACTATTAGAACTTTACATTAAGGCCTTGTTTAATCTAAGCTTTGGCAACCTTCACGCTCATCACAGCCCTCATCATAAGGATTGTTTTGCAGTTTTTGGCGTGTTTAACAAGATTTTCCTTTGATGCCATCATTTTGGGTCTGAAAGGTTTGCAAACTTATATTATATATACAATTTCTTCCTAAAATGCTATTCCTTTACTGTCTGGAATATACCCCATGAATTCAGCAACCGTTGTTTCAGAGAAGGCAAAATGTAAGGTCAGTAGTCTATTGGCTAAATGATCACTAGTATGAGACTCCTACAAATACACACAGGAGGTGGCAAACTTGTATTGGGCTTACTACATGGTTTGGTCCAGTGATATGGCAAGATCAGTGGCTATAGAGATTGTATGCCATTACTATTCAGACTATATGAGAATTGTATAGGAACTTACTTTGCAAAAGACATCCAGAAAACTGGGTTGTACCAGGACTGTCTTAGAAGAAACAGGTGCCAAGTACTTTAGGAGTAAAGTAAACTTTATGGGGATCATATGCATAGCTTTCCCAAATGTTTACTGGGTATGAAACCTGGAAAAGGTGATGGTGTTTTTTGAAGGAAGGAAGGACTACAACTTCCAGAATCCCTCAGCCAGTGTGGCCAATGGTTAAGGGATTCTGGGAGCTGTTATCTCAAAAAAGTAACTTTTCTGAGCTTGGGAGATGGTGGATTCTTGGCGTCTCCAGATCTATGCCAAAGATTGGTTCTAGTCCATTGCTTTGAACTGATGGCTTTATTGCCTTCAAGTGGATGCAACAAGAACTGCACTGATATTTTGCACAACTTCTATCATAGCTTTTTTTGATGGTACAAACCACGATTTTTGTTAAAAGCAAGATTACAATGACTAGGGATAAACTCTCCCAATTTATGCAGCTACATCAGAACTGGCCTTCCCTGGCTCTGCTTGAGTCAAAAGGACCATCTGTTTATTTTCCTTTGTATGTGGCTAGTTATAAACCCAACGTTATGTAATATTTAGCCATGTAAGAATACAGTCAAAGCCTGGATCAGATCAAAGTCCTATCAAGTCCAGCATTCTGTTCCCACCTTAGCCAGCCAGACAGCACTGGGAATCCCCAGCACTCACCTGTTCATGTTCCCTCATCTTTCCAGTGTACCTTTTCTAATGCTGGGGGTACTATTTAGCAATCCATGAACATACCTAAACCCCTTTTAAAGCCACACACATTGGCATCCATCACTGCATCTTGTGGCTTAAAATTCTACAGGTTAATAATGCACTAGCTGAAGAAGGGATTCCTTTTCTCTGTCTTGAATCTCTCACTGTTCAGTTTCAGTACAGGATACCCCAGCTTCTAAGGAGAGAGGAAGAAAAACGTCATCCTATTCCATTCTCTCCACACCTTGCATGATTTTACACACCTCTGAAATCTCCATCTTTACCAACTCCCCTCCCCCTCCAGCAGATATTTATTTATTTCTCTTTCATAAAGACTGATCACATAAAGCATCTTGGACTACGTACAAAATCTTTAAATATGTATAATACAGGAATTGCACCCATTGAAAAATTGCTTCAGCACTTGGATAACTGAGGTTGCTCAATTTTACATCTTTTACCCAACTCTATACCCATTTTTTTTCCAGGTGGAGTGACCAGCAATGTACAAAATATAATAAGATGCCTGAAGTAGATCTAGGAAGCTAACTTATACCATCTAAGTTCACAGTGTAACCCAGTACAGAACTTGGAAAGTCGTTGGGGGAATACAACTCCTAGAATTGCCCAGCCTGCATGAACTCTGGTGCAGAATGACAGAAGATGGAGTCCAGCAACATCTCAAGGTCCATATGTTCTCCATCCCTTTTTTACCACAGTCCAAATATGCATTTGGCTGCTCCTTCATCCTGTTCATTGTTCTTCCAGTAGACAAGACACCTTTAATGATAAGCATACATTTAGCAGACCTAAATAACCTAAAGGCATGAAAATCCTGCCTGATTTTGAAAGCCAAGGAGGGTCAGTCCTGGTTAGTACTTGGATGGGAAACCATCATTGAATGCCAGGTGCTGTACAATGTCAGAGGAAGGAACTGGCAGAACCCCACCTGGTGTGGGGTCAGTGATGGATAAGGCTTCACCTGATGGCTTTGTGCCTACTGTAAAACATGTCTGTAAACCACAACCTTAATATATGGAATGTCCCGAGTTTGACATATTCATTCAGAAGAATCTAGTAGCAGGGCATGCACATAAAGTCTGCTGAGAGGCTAGGTAACCATTCACCATCACAATAGACCAGGGCTGGGATCATGTGGCCCTCCAGATGTTGCTGGAATGCAGGGACCAGCTATCCTAACCATCACAACCAATAGTAAGGAATGCGGAGTGGTGCATTCCAAGCACATCTGGAGGGACACAGGATTCCCACCCCTGGGCTAAATGTACAAATCATCCAGTTTGGCCCAAGCTCCGCCAGTTCTACCAGCTCTACCATTAGGTAGAGTGTAGCAGCTGTTTTAGATAGTGGATTTGTGGAAGGGCAGCACATTTCTAGCTATGCTGTTGTTGTTTTTTAAAAAAAAGTCACACTCACTCAGCCTCAGGGGACGGCAATGGCAAACCCACTCTAAACAAACCTTGCCAAGAAAACCCCATGACAGGGTCGCCGTAAGTTGGAAACAACTTGAAGACACACAACAACAAAAAGAAAAACGACAACCAGAGCCATGAGATTACTGAGCATGGTGAGGAGACTTCTTCACCTGTTGAGTTTCTGCCTGTTGTCAAATCTTAACCACAGAGGGTCACTGTCACAGTAGCAGTGGTGAAGCCCTCTCTTTTTTAGTAGGCCCTGGGTTAAGGAGTGTTTGTGAAGTTTTCTTACCAGCAACCAGCAAGGTTTAAATTGTACTGTTCTTTTAAATTGTAAGCCACTATGAGCCCCTATTTTGGGGGGAAAGTGTGATATAAATATCATCATTATCATCATCCCCAACTCCTCTTGCATATGTTGGAGACCTGCAAAATGAAGCTGCTAATGGAAGTATGATGTGTGTCTATGTGTGAGAGCATGTGCACCTTTTCTGTCAGCTCTGTGGTTTTTGTGACTTCTAATTTTACAGGCGGTGTGATTTCATGCATGGAGTTAACCAAAGCTCTGCTAAAAAGGGGGTAGTCATAACGATACAGTCCCTGAGATGCACCCCACACACACATGCACACTTCTATCTCCAGAGCCTTGCTGATTTTGGCTGGGCTGCAAAAACCACAGGCACCTTTGGAGATTTAGCAAATTGTTCCCCCTCTAAGCCCCGGAAAAGGGGGGGGGACAGTGGTTTTTTGGGGAGGGGGCAGTGGTTTCTTTTTTCCCTACAGGGACTCTGCTCTGGATCGGGCTCTCTGGGGAAAAGGGAGGAGGAGGGTGAACCAGTTAGACATCCTCCCACCTTTTCCAAATTTAAGCCTTACCTAAGCTCCCAAGGGAAATGAGCAAGCCTAGAGACTGGCTGTGTGTCAGTGTGTGTGTGTGTCTGTGTGTTAAAGTATTTTCAGCCACACCACTGGGAGTGTTTATCCCTGCAAGAGTTTCCACAACAAGCTCTTAGGCAAAGGCTGGTTGAGGCCATGATTCCCCTGGAGCTAATTCATGGATGGAGAGCATCTTTGTTAAAGGAAGGAAGGAAGGAAGGAAGGAAGGAAGGAAGGAAGGAAGGGAAAAGGGGCAGCGAGGCAGAGACCTAAGAGTGTGTGTGTGTGTGTGCTCTTTCCTTCTCCACCCCATACAACACACACATCATCTATTCCTCTGACTTTCCCAGAAGTGGGAAAACTTAACTCTCTTTGAACTTTTGTTGCTGTTGTGCGCCTTCAAGTCATTTCTGACATATGGCAACCCTATCGGGTTTTCTTGGCAAGATTGGTGCAGAACAGGTTTGCCATTGCTGTCCCCTGAGGCTGAGATAGTGTGACTTGCTCAAGGTCACCCAGTGGGTTTCAAATCCTATGATTCCTCAGCCAAAACAGATGCCGCTCTTTCTTTCTTTCTTTCTTTCTTTCTTTCTTTCTTTCTTTTTCCCTTCCCTGTCCACCTGTCTTTTCTGTTTGCCTCCCCCCATCTCTTCCTCCTCCTCTTCAGGCACCAAGAGTTTGGGGAAGGATTCTAGGACCTACTCCCCATAATCATCAATCAATCAATTAATGAGTCAATATTTTAAAAACCTAACAAGACTTCCTCTATGATTGACTTTCTATGCTGAGAGAAGCTGCACTTTTAGAAGGCTTGCCTGCCCTGCAAAGCCAGGCCTTTAACAAGCCAATAGAGTAAGATACCTTTAGTTGACCAACCAACATGCACAAAATACATGATGCAAGCTTTCCAAGCTCCATTGGCTTCTTCATCAGACAAGTTCTTTTAAAAAAATCATACAGGGGGAAATAAATAAAATGATAAGGTTAGTCACAGTCCTGTATTTTCTCAAGACAAAAGAGGGTACCCTTGTATGTAAAAGGCAAAAGATTTTTAAAAATGTAGATAGATGTCCCTTGGGGGCAGGAATAATGAGAAACAATATCAAACAATATCACCTGTTAGCCCTTTAGTAGCACTAGCTGATTGTGTGTTGTGTGCCTTCGTTATTTCAGGCTTATGGTGACCCTGCATCTACACTATAGAAATAATGCAGTTTGACACCACTTTAAATGGTGTAACTCCATCCTATGGAATCCTGGGATTTGTAGTTTTACAAAGGCCGTTATCACACGGAGGTTTTTGCAGCTCAGATCCGGGGTGACTCCTGGTTCAGCTATGCGAATTCATGGCATAACGTGACTGTTTTATCACACCTGGTTGCCCTTCTGTTGCCCTTCCGAATCGAGGGGGAATCAAAGCCAAGGCAAGTCACGTGATGCGGATTCACGCAAACCAGAGAGTGCAAATTGTATTACCACAACGGTGGGATTCAACAATTCAAATCGGCACCCTTGTGCATGCTCAGTGGGGGTCTGAACGCATTGTGACCTTGTACGTTTCCAGAGTGAAAATGGGCACAACTTATTGTTCCCTGTTTCACGTAATTGAGTGATTGCATGAATATTTGCCTCGTGAATATTTCTGTATCTTCTTCATCCCCTTTTTTTATTTTCTCTTCCATTTCAGCAATTTCAACACACACAGAGATAGATAGATAGATAGATAGATAGATAGATAGATAGATAGATAGATAGAGTGATGTATTATCGCATGTGATTCATTGATATGGGTGCTCCGACAGACAGACAGACAGACAGACAGACAGACAGACAGACAGACAGACAGACAGACATATCTGTATATTCACATTCACGCACATACACACATGTATATATTCCCCCAAAATTAGTTGCCCTGAAAGTGAAAGGATCAGCGAAAGGAAATGGGGGGAAATTGCAGCACCACATCTTGGGGAAACCCGGGGGGGTTGCAGTGGTGTACCAAAGCAGAAGCAAAGTTGCATTCCACACCAGACCAATTTGGAGTGAAATCGAAGGGAGCTTGAATGCAAATTCTGTGAATTCCCTTTTTTCCGAATTCATCTAAATGAGGAGTCACTTTGGATTCACTGTGGAAGCGCCACGGAAGGAGCACCCATATCAATGAATTACGTGCGATAATACATCACATTATCGCATGAATTCGCATGGTTGGACCCGCAGTCATGTTGGATATGAGCTGCAAAAAGCTGCAAAAAACCCGTGTGATAAACTCCAAAGTCTTTAATCTTCTCTGCCAGAGTGTGCTGGTGCCTCACAAAACTACAACTCCCAGGATCTTGTAGGAAGAAGCCAAGTGGTGCTTCTTATTTTGATGTGCCCCCATGGCAAACCTATTATGAGTTTTTCTTGGCCAGATTTCTTCAGAGGGAGCTTGCCTTTGCCTTTCTCTAAAGCTGAGAGAATGTGACTTGATTAAGGTCACCTAGTGGGTTTCCATGGCTGAGCAGAAATGTGAACCCCAGTCTCCAGAGACATAATCTAATGCTCCAATCTTTAAACAATGCTAACTCTATGCACAGTTGTTGCACATTGTACATTGCATTCATACATTATACAACAGCATCCAGGAATAGTTTTGGAGCAGTGCTTGGTGGAAAAATACCACAAAGGGCCCTTAAAGACCAGTTAATTATGGCATTTGTGGACTGTACCCACTTCATCAGATGAATTATGTATTGCCCAGACATCTTCATTCTCTCACACACACGTGTGTGCGCACAAACACATGCCACCCACAAACAAGGGTAAGAGGGGTGGCAAGAAGGGGGAATTACAGCCAGGTGGGATCAGAGGGCAGTTAAATGGAGAGAACATTGGCAGTGACACACTCTGGCTGCAGTCCCACATCCCCTCAGCATAGCGTAAACATTTTCACGTGAAGATATGCTACACCAGTGCTATACAAGCTCATACAGAATGACAACATTGCAAAACACATGGCAGTGTCGGGATACTGTTGTGTAATGTGCAATGAGCATCTGCAATACATAATGTGCATCCTCAGTGCATCCTCCTCTGATAGCCAAATGCATCTGTTGCACCACTGCGAATGATCACCCCACACATGTAACATGCAAGAGTCACTAACAGGATTCCAACCAATGAATGCTGACCATTTGCAAAACCATGTTGTGAAACATTTGTAAAAGTACTGTTGGGCCACGTAGGGCAATCCCAGTTAGAACCTTAATCCTCATCTGGGCATCTAGAGGCAGCCCAAACCATCCATCTCTCACTCTATTCTCTTTGGAGTGCCTTTGATTCACAACACCCACTTTAAGAGCAGTGAAGTGTGTCCCAGGGAGCTGAGGCATTCTCCAGCTGGTTGAGGACTATGGCCATTTCTCATTTGTGACCATTCTTTTGCATATACAGTACCAGGAATGGACAACTGCAATTTTGGCCCATACCTCCCATCAGCCCCAGGTGATGTAGAATTGTAAAGCTTGCAGTCCAAAAACCTATAGAGGAGCACCATTTTTTTTGCAAATGCCATGGTTGGGCAATTGCAGTTTTGCTTTGAGGTAGAGCAAGGGTGGAGACCAAATACAGTGTAGTGGTCTCAGCGTTGGTCTATGACC
>NC_056525.1:106043452-106058601 GCF_019175285.1 Sceloporus undulatus | reverse complement strand
CTGGAGAGCAGGGTTTGTATCCCTGCTCAGTCATGGAAACCTACTGGACAAGTCTCTCAGCCTCAGAAGATGGCAATGGCAAGCTTCCTCTGAAGAAAAAAAACATGATAGGGTTGCCATAAGTCAGAAATTACTCAGAGATACAACAACAACAACAACAACAGATCAAGGGTGGGCAACTGTGAAGGGGTTGGAGTAGCCAATCCTCATGGTCCAGTGGGCCACAGCAGGACACATGGGCCACCATATGCTGTGAATACAGTGAGGTTAGTTCCAGGATCTCCCATGGACACAAAAATCCATGGATGCTCAAGTCTCATTATATACACTGGTGTAGTAAAATGGTGTCCCTTGTGTAAAATGACAAAATCAAGAGTTATCTGTTTGGATTTATTTGTTTTTTTAAAACCAAGCCTTGGATAGTGGGATCTATGGAACCGCAACCCACGAATACAGAGTGCTGACTTTATTTCCATCAGGTTTGATCCAGGCAGGCACTTTACCCACCTTGCCATTCAACAGCCAGAAGAATAAGGCAAATAAATTACTCAGCCACAATCTTCCCTAGATTTCTTGTACTGTACCTCTATGGAAGCTGTGGGAGATTAAATTTAAAAAGATGGTGTGAGCTAGGTTTTTGCTGCTCCAGAAACTAGGGCATGAACTAGTGCATTCAAATGACAAAGAAAAAGTTTCCACCTAAACAGTAGGAAGACTATAAGAGCTCTTTGACAATGGAATAGACTGCTTTGGATGGTGGTGGAATTTCCTTTTTTGGAGGTCTTTGACCAGAGGTTGGAGGGCTATGTCTGTCATGACAGGTGGATTGCCACATGGCAGAGAGTTGAACTAGATGGCCTTTGTGGCCCCTTCCAGCTCTAAAATTCTATTAAATTATGGCAACAATTCAACAGAGAGTTTCTGGGAGTTATATTTGCTGGCTGAGAGTTTCTGGGAGTTATATTTGCTGGCTGAGAGTTTCTGGGAGTTATATTTGCAAGGTCTGGCCACCATGTTTGCATCCTTGTTGTGCGGTTTCTTGTATCCTTGTTGTAAGGAGCTGTTTAAGGGTTGCACTTATTAATGGAGTCCCCATGCAATGCTTATAAGGGAGAAGTGTTCAGAATTGGCTGTCACTTACTGATAAGTTTCAATGTTGTTGCTTTTCTGTAGGGGACAGAAACCATTTTAAAAAATTGTGGAGATGGTTACTTGTTGAAGTAGCAAGTGACCTATTTTCAACTACTGTACAGACTCAGTGCATACCCTCGGAATGAGACTGGTGGTGGTACTGATGTTACAATCTTTCCTCTCTGTATGTTATACACAAAAGATGGTGATGTGGTGGAAATTTATGGGGGATTTAAGACAGAGTTGCTAAGTGTGCAAGAGACTGATGACATTCCTGGCAGTGATGTCATGGAGGCTACCCAATCAGTGCCAGTCACACTATGGCAAACTTTGCCTCCACAGGGAAATACCCATCATTGTCAGGCGTGCCTTTTGTGATCAACTCTTGGTTGTGTGGCTGCATATAAACAATGGTGGTGTAGCTGTAGCACTGTTTAGATGATTGCAGTGGAATGATAAAATTACCCATCTGTTTCACGCCACACCATACTGCGTAAAAAGTTAGCTCATCACCAATCTGAGCTGTGGATCGTGGAGTGAGCAAAAAATAGGCAAGCCCTAAGAGTGGGTAAGCAACTTTGGCTTGTCTAGAGAACAACTGCTGGGCCCTTGAACCTTCCAAGGAACTGACAAATAAATTGGGAAGGGGAAAACAAAATTGTCAGTAACCAGAAGCCCACTTTTGGTTTTGAGAAACTGCATGGATTTATTTTAAGTAAAACAGTGCAGTAAGAGAGTTCTTGCTGTTGTTGTTCTGCACCTTTAAGTCAACGCCAGCTCATGGTGACCCTATCCTAGGGTTTTCTTGGATGTATTTAATCAAATGAATCTTACCATTGCTTTCCTCTTAGGCTAAGAAAGGGTGATTTGTGCAAAGTCAATTGGTGGATTACTACTACAGCTGAATGGGGATTTGATTCCTGCTCTCCCAGAGTTGTAGTTAAACACTCCATCCACTACTGCAATGTGTGCAGCTTAAAACCTATTTAAAAGGTGAATTGCCATTTCAGGAGAGACAGTCCACTTTTCTCCTCTGCCTGCCTCTTGCACCCTCTTATTAGGCAAAAGGAAAGGGCAAGCTGGGAAATCTGGAGGAACTACACTCTGGGTTTGAGGCATACATAGAGTGCCAAATCAAAATCAACCATCTCCAATGTGCAGAACTTGTTTTGGACTAGACATTGGTAGTTGCAGTCCATCCAAGAGGCACCAGATTTGGGGAGGCTGGTTTAAATTTTAAAAAATGACTGTCTTGGATCTCACCCCAGGAGAAAAGTGGGGCATAAATTCAATAAATAAATAAATGGGAGAGAGATGAAGAGTCAACGTGGTGTAATGGTTTAAGCCTTGAATTAGGAGGCCAGGATCTGATTCCATGGAAACCCCCAGAAGGTCTTGGGCAAGTCACCCTCTCTCAGCCTTAGAGGAGGATAATGACAAACCTCCTCTGAAAGAACCTAGAATAGGGTTTCCATAAGTTAGAATTTACTTGAAGACAAACCGGAACAAAACGATGATGAAGGGAACCAGGTGATTTTCAAGAGTATCTGGAATGTTATATCTATGGATGTTATATGCTCCTAAAATTTTCCAGCACTGATTGAATCTGCTGCATTTTCTCTTGATAGAAGCTCAAAGTGATGCAAAAATGGGACAATAGAGCAAAGTTGGGGAAAGTTATTTAAGCTGGTCTTGAATCAGTTGCTAATCTCCACTAGAGCTAAGTCGATGAGAAAGGTACCATTAATTTTAATGGATGCATTGTGGCCTAAATACAGTCAGCCCTCCAGATCCATGGATTCTTTATCCACATGCATCATGGCTTGAAAATGTTCAAAACTATTTAAAATATGAAAGAAACCTTGATTTTGCCATTTTATATAAAGGACACTATTTTACATTATATTTAATGGGACTTGAACATCAGCAGATTTTGATAGCCACAATCATCCTGGAACCAAACTCCAGTGGATCCCAAGGGCCCACTGTACCCTAAATCCACTGGATTCTGTCTGATCTTGGAAGCTAAGCAGGGTCAGCCCTTGTTAATGCTTGGATGAGAGGCCACCAATGAATACCAGGAACTAGCAAAGCCATTTGCATGTTCCTTGCCTAAGAAAACCTTAAGTCGGCAGGTGACTTGAACAGTGACCATGCTGGTTGAGGGATTTGGGGAGATCTAATAGTAAAAAATAATGATAGGCTGTAAATGTGCAGAACACTATCACCACCTTGCTTTAAACCTTGACTTGACACCCTTCTAGAATGGGTGAGAAAGGGGTAAGGATATAGTAGGGGAAAGCAGCTGGATTTTGGAGGGGGAGCAGTTGGACAGAGAAAGAAAAAAGGTACAAATTTTGGCAGTGTTGTTGCAGCAGGAACAGCTTCTTTAACGCTCAGGAAGTGGATTTTGTGGTTTCAGGGGCTGAGCTCAGAAGAAGGGTGTTTAGAAAGCAAGAAAAAGTCCGGCTCAGAGACACTGATGCTTCAGAGACAAGAAGAGAAGGAGGAGAAAAGGGGCTGAACACACATAAAGTCCCCAAAGGAAGAGAGCCTCTGGTTCCCTCCTTCCCCATGGTAAGTAAGCCAAGCACCTTTTTCTTCTTTTCTACCTGGGATGTGTGTGTGTGTGTGTGTGTGATTTTCGTCATAATGTCTTTTAAATGTTATTATTTGTGAGCTGCCTTGGGTCTCTTCTGGGAAAAGAATGGCATACAAATTAAATAAATAAAAATAAAAATAAAACTTGTCTGCTCATCCTGTCCAACTCCAGAGGAAAGGTGAGCCAAGGAACAGCCACAGCTTGGAAAGTCACTTTTTTGGACTACACCTCCCAGAACCCCCCTTCTGGGAGGTGTCATCCAAAACCAATAGCTTTTCCCACACTCTGGGAATAATATCGTATACACAGATTTCCCTATGTGTGAATGAACATGATTTCCAATCCTCCTGGTAGAAGATGGATGGAGAGACCAATGCACCTGCTTTTGGTTCCCTTGGTATTTCCCAACCTAGGCCCATCTGTGTGTGGATCATCTTGTGAACATGATCTCTGTGGTGATGATCTTGTGAGCATCTTTGACCATGTGCTGAGTGCTTGAATGCCCCCCCCCCCCCCCCCCCCCCCCCTTCCTGGACAACCCCAGATCTTGGGATGAAGAGGTTATCCTTTGTCCCCCCCCCCCCCCCATCTATCTATCTATCTATCTATCTATCTATCTATCTATCTAGTTACACACACACACACACACATATAAGCGAAGTGTAGTCCACAAAAGTAACTTTCCAAGCTTTGGTTGTTCCTTGGCTTGCCTTTTCTCTGGAGTTGGACAGGATGAGAAGACAAATTTTATTTTTATTTTTATTTATTCCATTTGTATGCTGCCTTTCTTCCAGAAGGGACCCAAGTTGGCTCACAGATAATAACATTTAAAAAACATTATGATGAAAATCACACACCCACACACACACACCATTGCTATTGTTGTTGTGTGCCTTCAAGGCATTTCCAACTTATGGCAGCCCTAAGGCCACTGTATTACAGAGTTGTCTTGGCAAGATTTGTTCAGATGGGCGTTTGCCTTTCTCTCTGAGGCTGAGAGAGTGTGACTTACCCAAAGTCACCCAATTGGATGCCATGATTCAAACCCTGGTCTTCCCTATAATAGACCAATATTCAAACCACTGCACCATGCTGGTGCTATAGTCCACCTTTAACTGCCTGTGAAATTTGGAAGTTTGCAGTTTTCTGGCTGAGAATTCTAAGTACCCTTCCCGAAACTGCAAATCCCAGGATTCCACAGGATGTTGCCATAGCAGTTAAAGTGGACTTGTGGCACTAAAAAAGGACAGTGTGGTCCTGGAGAATAATGTTCCCTTTAAGCAGGTTTCCAGCCCAACACCTTTGGCTTAAGAAGCTGAGTTTCTTAAGAAATGGAGAGGTGGGGAGAGAAAAGGCTGGGTGCTTCCTCCACTTTCTTGGCTTCCTTCTTTTTACAAAACACTCTTTGCAAAACACACGTGGCGAAGAAGAACAGGCTACAGACCCATAGCAAGTTATTAATACTTTTATTATTTCCCCTTTCTTTGCCTTTTTGGTCCCCCCAAGCATGAGTTAAATGTATAAAAATAATAGTGGTAATTTGACTCATTCTTGAGAAAAGGGAAAGCCCCCCTTCTTGAGGAGGAAAATAAATCTGGGGCCTTCATTTGCCCACGCTGGCCTTGCAAGAGTCCAAATAAATAAGTAAAGGGGGTGCCCTGAACCCCATTTTCCAAATACCCCCATTATTTCTTCTGGGCACCCTGGAAATACAATGTGTGGCCCATCCAGCTACCAATACTTAGCAAAAGCACTCCCTGTAATATATTATTTATTTGATGATGGTGATGGTGATGATGATCTCAGGTGTCTCTTGTTGGCCTGGTGGCTTCCAAAGCCCCCTTGAATCCAACAGGAGCTCCTCCCAAGTCACAGTGACTTCCCCAACAGAGGAAATGGATCACAGATCCCATCATCCCCAGCCATGGGACTTGCAGTCCAACTTGGATGGCTCCGGCTTGTTGGGAAACACTATCAGGTTGTGTGTGTGTGTGTAACAATAAGTCAAGCATAGCCAGGGAAGGCGTGTCGACCATATAACAAAGTACAATAACATCCCAAATCCACCAAACAGTGATCCCTTTATGGGACCAGCCAGAATGCACAAAATACATGTTTTGTGTGTGTAAGTAAAAGTAAACAAAGCATACCTGTGATGGCCATGTACAAAGTACAATAACATCCCAAATCCACCAAACAGTGATCCCTTTATGGGGTCAGCCAAAATGCACAAAATACCTGTTGTGTGTGTGTGTGTGTGTGTGTGTGTGTGTGTAACAGTTAATAAAGCATATCCAGGGGGAGCTGTGTTGGCCCTATACAAAGTACAGTAACATCCAAAATCAACCAAATTTTATGGGGCCAACCAAAATGCACAAAATAAATGCTGTGTGTGTGTGTGTGTGTGTGTGTGTGTGTGTATAACAGTAAGTAAAGCACAGCCAGGGAGCACTGTGTTGGCTGTATAGCAAAGTATAGTAGCCTCCAATAGCCACCAAACAGTGATCCCGTTATGGGGCCAACCAAAATGCACAAAATACATGTTACAGGCTAAAGCAAAGCAGTTTGAGGAGGGGATATTTTCATCGTCTCTCCTTGTTGGCCTGGGTGACGCTTTCTCCCTTCTGTTCCTTCCAGGCAGGAGTGTGTGTGTGTGTGTGTGTGTGTGTGTGAAGATGTGTAATACACACCCAAGAAAAATCACACCAGATGGATGGGGAAACCGTTTTCCCACCAGCCTCTCTATCCCTGCCGCCTCTTATCTCCCAGCTCCAGCTTTGGCCCTGAAAGCTATGAGTGACTGTGTTTGATGTCCAAAGGTTGCATCCACACTGCAGAAACCATCCAGTTTGACACCGCTTTAACTGCCAGGGCTCCATGCTGTGAAATTCTGGTAGCTGTACATTTGAGAGACATTTAGCTGCCTCTTTCAAGAGAGCTCTGATGCCCCAACAAACTACACTTCCTAGGATTCTACGACATTGAGCCCTTGCAGTTAAAGTGATGCCAAAGTGGATTATTTCCACAGTGCGGATACAGTCACAGGAGGGGAACTGTTGGGAAGTTGCCCTCACTTCTCTATGAGTATCAGCTCATAAAGAAGAGTGTTCAGACCCATGTTCTCTCTTGTAGGGTTTGGTGTGACTAGTGTTCAGTGCACACCCATGTTCTCCCTTTTGGGGTATGTATGAAGGCCAGTGTGGTGTAATGGTGTTGGGCTAGGACTCTGGAGACCAGGGTTCAATTCTCAGCTCAGCCATGAAACCCAATGGGTGACCTTGGGCAAGTCATACTCTCTCAGCCTCAGGTAAAGGCCATGGCAAACCTCCTCTGAACAAATCTTGGCAAGAAAACCCAATGATAGGGTCGCCTTAGGGTCTCCATAAGTCGAAAATGACTTGAAGGCACACAACACACTCATGAAGGTCCTCTTCCCATCTGGTTTGAGCAAATCCTATTTGTTTTACATGTGTGTGAATGAATGAATCTGAAATAAACTGATCAGGAAGCATTTCAAATAGTCCTGTTCTGACAGTCGAGGTTGCTCTGGAATTAACCTACTTTCTCTTTTTTTGAGACAGCTCTCCAAAGAGGAATTATTTCAGTGTCTTGAACTCAGGGCATTTCAACTCCTAACTCAGTGTGTTTCCAACTTATGTCCACTCTAAGGCCATGGAGTTTTCTTGGCAAGATTTGCTCAGAAGGGGTTTGTCCTTGCCATCCTCAGAAGCTGAGACAGTGTGACTTGCTCAAGGCCACCTAATGAGTTTCCATGGCCGAGCCGAGATTCGAACTCTGGTCTCCAGAGTCCAACACTCAAACCAGGACACCAGGCAAATTGTTTTGCCACTGTTCTAAAATATAGCTCTTTATTATAATAGTAGTCTCTCGAACCCCTAACCTCCAACATCAACGAAGTAGGAAAAGCCAGGCCTGCTCTGAAATCCACCTGCCAAGGATGTGTGTGTACTGTCTACACTGCACCATTGTAGCAGTTTGAGAGCCCTTTAACCGTCAGTGCTCCATCCTGTCAAAACCTAGGATCTGTAGTTTGGTGGGTTGTTGTTCTGAATTGCTCTCCATCTCAACTCATGGCTGCCCAGTGGATGAGACAATGATCTGATGCACATACTTGGATAATAGTTATGTTTATTTGGATTTCCCTGAAGCCTTATTGGCATGACTAGGTCAGATTTTGAGTTCTATATCCTTTTGATTTTGTCATGTCTTTCCTGCCACTCCATTCTTTCTCCTTTTATCATCTCCTGAGCATGGCTGCATCCGCACTGCAGAGATAAATCCACTTTGACACCACTTGTAACAGCCATGGCTCAGTGCTAAGTCATCACGGTACTTTGTTGTGACACCAGTGCTCTCTGACAGAGAAGGCCAAATGTCCCACAGAACTACAGTTCCCAGAATTCCTTAGCATTTTAGTTAAAGCGGTGTCAAACTGGATTATTTCTGCGGTGTGGATGCAGCCCAGAACACCAAAGGCAAAGTGACCCATTCTTGTCCACTTTAGCTCCCAGACTCCTAGGATTGCTATGTTTAGATGTTTTATTGCTGTGTTTGGGGAGTGCGCCTCCTGAAATGGAAGCATTAAAACTCTTTGGTGGAGAAGTCTAAATAGCCCTGGAAACTATAAATCCCAGTATTCCTTTTTAAAAAAAACCAGTAGAGCCAGAATGGTGTAGTGATTTGAGTGTTGGACTACGGTTCTGGAGAGGAGGGTTTGATTCCTAGATCAGCCATCGAAACCCACTGAGTGTGACATAGGGCGAGTCACACTCTCTCAGCCTCAGGGGATGCCTCAGTGGCAAACCCCCTTTGGACCAACCTGGTCAAGCAAACCCCATGATAGGATCCCTTTGGGCTTGCCATAAGTTGGAAAAGACTGGAAAGGCCCAAGAGCGTTCCTTAAAATGATTCCATCATTTTATAGCATTGTATTTTAACGGTGGGTTGATCTGTTTTTAAAAAGCATAGGTTTTGTCTTTGAAGAAGTGGTGGCCCTTCCTGAGCCTTGGGAAGAGGTGGGAAAGGAATATAATTTATTATTAGTTGTTGTTGTTGTGCCTTCAAGTCATTTCTGACTTACCCTATCCTGGCAAATCCAATAACATCCAAACAATGATGCCTTTATTGGGCCAACCAAAATGCGCAATTACATGTTGCAAGCTTTCGAATTCACACTGGCTTCTTCTTCATCATCAGGCAAACAGGAGGAAAGGAATTGAAGATGTTAGTCATAGGCTTGCATTTGGCTGTTTCTGGTCTTAGTTCAGAGGGTAGCTATCTGGCACCTTCCCCCTTTGGCCTTGCTGTCACTGGTAGATTTTCAAAGTCAAGGGAATTTAGTGTCCATATGCAATTCAAAGAAGATGTTTCCTCTGAACCCAGCATGTCTCCTTCCCTTGTGAAGCCACAGGTTCCTATGTAGGTAGAAAACATTGCATTTCTCAAGAAATATTCCTATTCCGCATCAGAAAAACTAGGTGCTGCAGAAGCAAAGCATGCCAATCAGTGCCAATATTAGAAAAAATGGCTTTACCTATGTTGGAGGCAGGAGCCTCAGATGGCAAGGTCCCAGGGCACTGGCTCTGTCCATAGGATTTCCCTGTAAGGGCCTATGCTGGCAGGTTTCTTCAGAGGGGGTTTGCCCTTGGCTTCACTTGAGGCTGAGAGAGTGTGACTTGCCCAGGGTCACCCAGTGGGGTTTCCAGGGCTGAGCAGGGATTTACTGTAAACCTCAGACTCCAGATTCATAGCCCAATGCTCAAAGCACACTGGCTCTCAAGATGATGATGATGATGGAGGAGGAGGAGGAGGAGGAGGAGCGATGGCTGGGAAAGTGGTATCAAACTGACACTGACTCTGATGATGATGATGAGGAGGAGGAGGAGGAGGAAGCGCTGGTTGGGAAAGTGGTATCCAACTGACACTGGCTCTGATTATGATGTTGATGATATTGATGATGGTGGAGCGATGGCTGGGAAAGTGGTACCAAACTGTCACTAGCTCTCATAATTATGATGATGAAGATGATGATGGAGCAATGGCTGGAAAAGTGGTACCAAACTGACACTGGCTCCCATGATGAAGATGATGATGATGATGATGGAGAGGTGGCTGGGAAAGTGGTATCAAACTGCTCCAGTGGTGCCATGTGGATGCCTCTTAGGTCCTTCCCTTCCTCCCCTGGCTCTTTGGGAGGGAGGCCTTTGGGATCGATAAGGAGAGGCGATAAGGCCAGCCATCGATCCGCTGTTGCTCTTCAAGGCTGCCTGGCGCAGCAGCTGGAAGGCAAGAGGCTTTCTCCCAGCCCAGCTGCAGGGCACCGCAGCTCCCATCATCCCAGCTCCAGAATCCCATAGCCTTGAGCCAGACAGTGAGTTAAAGCGGTGCCAAACCGGGTTATTTCTCCAGTGTGGATGCAGCCCCAGACTTCATAAGTCATGAAACCCCACTCAGGTCTTGTGTCTCTCGGCCTGGTCAACCTTTCAGGGTTGTTGTGAGGACAAAGGAGAGTGAATCCTTCCACACGGCACAGTTATTATAGCAGTTTGATCTCAGTTCCATTGCCTTGGAAGCCTGGGATTTGGTTTAAAGTGCATCCGGACTGCGGAAATAATCCGGGTTGACAGTCCAAAAGTGTGATGCCAAAATACAAGATTCTTACGAATGTCATTAAAAATGACATTACACAATGGAGGGAGGCAAGTGTGTGTCTTTGCTAGATTTATGATGATCCCATGCATTTCATAGGGCTTTCTTTTAGGTAAGGAAGACACACAGAGGTGGTTTGACTAGTTCCTTCCTCGGAACTATAGGATTTGTTGGCAGTTTCCCATCCAGGTACTAACCAGAGCTGACCCTATATAGCAAGATCAGTCGGGGGCTGATGTTTTGTGACTCGTATTTCGGCCACCACCTTTCCTTCCTTCCTTCATTCATTCCTAAGAGATAAAATATGACAAAATGTGTATATTATTCGGATTTCTCTTCCACGTTTAAAAGGGCGGCTTACAATAAAAGATTTAAAACCAAGTGCAATAAAGTTGTGGTAAGATTGTGGTGCCAAAAACATCACATATTAATTAGGTAATTTTTTTATATAGCATATGCTTTTTTATATATGTAGAGAGAGGGAGAGAGCTAGATATCATATACATAGCATATTTTATATCTCATATATATATATATATATATATATATAGAGAGAGAGAGAGAGAGAGAGAGAGCATATTTTATATAGCGCATGCTTTTATATCATGTTTTTTTTACTACAATGTTTTTACTTTGGTTTAATTTTCTTAAACCACTACAAAAGGCCCCACATCCTATTTGATCTCGGAAGCTAAGCAGGGGCAGCAGTGGATGGTACTTGGATGGGAGACCGCCAAACAGTAGCAACTTCTTGTAGGAAGAAAAACCAAGGAAGAAACCGGCAAAAACAAAACCCACCTCTGAGTATTCTTCCTTCCCCTTTGCTCTTGAATAACCTCCCCAGAGAGATTTGAGGGAGGTTGGATCTGCCTGCCAAAGGCAAGGGAAATGCCATCCAAGGGTGCATCTACACTGGAGAAATAATGCCGCTTGACACCACTTTAAGTGCTGTAGCTCCATTCTGTCGGGATACCGAGAAGTGTAGTTTGTTGTGGCACCAGAGCTCTCTCTGAGAAAGAAGGCTAAAGGCCTCACAAGACCATTCTATAGGATGAAGCCATGGTCGTTAAAGCGGTGTCAAAGTGGATTATTTCTGCGGTGGGGATGGAGCATTGTTGAAATCAGATCAGTAACAGGACATTGTATTCAGATACAATGGATCCCTTTTATGTTTGCGTAAGGTTCATCTTTCTCCCCATTTTATCTCTCTTATATCTTATTACTATTGATTTGATTTATATGCTGCCTTTCCCCTAAACCAGGACTCAAGGCGGACTACCCCTCTCCCTCTCCCTCTTTTGTCCTTTCAGGAAAATCAGTACTTCAGACAGTAGCTTATATACAATTGTATATTATAGTGAAGTTGTTGTTGCTGTTGTTGTGCGCCTTCAAGTCTTTCCACAGTATATTACAATACAATAATAAAGCAGACATCGTTTTACTAATATCTAATAAATTACAGGGGAGCAGGAGAGAATATAATATAATAATTAGATTAGATTAATTCTTATAATTATTCTATTATATTAATTATTATAATAAAATAATTATATTCGATTAATCATTATAATATAATAATATTGTATATTGATATATTAATTATTCTAATATAATACTTATATTAATTAATAATAATATATTAATTATAAATATTATAGTATAATAATATATATTATATATATATTATAATAACCATATAATAATATATTATCATTATAATATATATATTATAATACAATATAATATGGATCTATTATAGTACACATTGTACTATGTTAAAGTACACCTTGTACTATTAATATATATTAATTTATGAAATAAAATAATAATAATAATAATAATAATAATAATGATGATGATGATGATGATGATGATGATGATGATGATGATGATAGCGTTGGAAAAGTGGCAGGAAGAGAATAATCTTCTAAAAAACTTCAGGGAATGGATGATTTATTTGAGCAAAGACTGAGAGAGGGATTCGTTTTTAAAGAAGCTAAACTTAAGCAAAGCACAGCCGACGATTCCTTTTTATCCCCCTTCAGCCTCCCTTATTTTTGAGAAACTCTTGTGCGCCGCCTTGGGTCCCTTTTTTCGGAGAAAGGCGGCATAAAAATGAAATGAATAAATAAACGCTAGAAGGGAATGTTAACTTGGGAGGAAAGGGAAATCTTTGCTCTCCAGTTCCCCCAAAGCCTCCAGCTTCCATCTCCAGGGCCCAGACCCTGGGAGAGTTCCTTCTTCGGACTTCAGCTCCCAGAATCCACCATCCAAAAGGATTCTGGGCTTTGTAGTCCCCAACGGGAACTTCCCTAAGTTTCTGAAAGGAAAGGGATTTCTCTGACAAGGAAAAGAGCATTCCGGTCTAAGCGCCAACCATCCAGTGGAGCCAACTGCCTGGAGCTGCGTTGCTGCAAGGAAAGGCGGAATACAAATAGAAGTTATTAAATAGTAACAACCACCACAACAACAGCAGCAACAACGACAACTCAAGGCTTTTCTTTTCTCGGCCACATTCGTGTCAAAACGGAATATAGCTTGTGGTTGAGCAAAGGACAGCTTGGATTACATTTGTGGCAATTGAGGGGGAATCAGCAGAATTGAAAACTATATATATATATATATATATTCAAAGATGACAATATATCGAGATATTATAAAATATATAAAATATCCCAATGATCATAGAGGCTTTGGAAGTCCATTCCCAAAGGATCCGAATGGAATCGCCCTGGGCTGCATCCGCACTGCAGAAAGGATCCGGTTTCACACCGCTTTAACTGCCACAGTGGTGTAATTCTGAGACTGGGTAGTTTTTGGTGTCGTAAAGTGGGGTCAAACCGGATTCTTTCTGCAGTGCGGAGGAAGCCCTAGAATAGATAGAATTGCAGGGGCAGCGATTCAGAAAAGCAAAGAAGTCGCATTTTCCGACAATCCCGCTTCGATTCCTGGAGAGGCTCCGGATCACTGAAGCTCCCAAATCCCAGCCTGGGAAGAGGGCAAAACGGATCAGGAAAACGACCACAACTTCAATAACAATAATAATTATTATTAGAAACGATTTTAAAACCGCTTTGATAGATAGAAGAAGTCAGTGGAGCTTCGAAAGTTTGCAACAGTCATTTTGGGTGCCATGGGATCGATGCCCCTGTTTCTGGTGGGTGTTGTTGTTGTTGTTGTTGTTGGGAGGAACAGCTCACCTGCGCGGCTCACCTGGAGGGGGTGTGTCCCTGGCCACGCCCCCGGCCACGCCCCCGACCAATGGGAGGCCCTCTCTGTCCCCGCAGCTCCCGCCCCGCCGGAGCCAGGCCGCGCTTAAAGAAGGTCTCCGCCGCCAGGAAGGACCCAGCAGCAGCAGCAGCAGCTTCCATCACTACCATCACCACCACCATCATGCCCCGCTCCTTCCTGGTGAAGAGCAAGAAGGCCCACAGCTACCACCAGCCCCGCCGAGGGGCAGAGGAGGCAGGGGAGCCCGCCCTCAGCCTCCAGGGGGTCCTCGCCCGCATCCAAGCAGGTAAGCCTCCTGCCATGCAGGAACTCCCCAGCAAAGCGGCCCTCCACTCACTCTCCCGGGTCCTCCATCCCTGCCTTCAGGGGGACCAAGTGTCCTCCTTTCCCAAGACCTGCCCTCCATCCCCGCCTTCTCTCCCGGGGAGGCCAGGGGTCACAGAACCCTAAAGTTGGAAGAGACCCCCAGGGCCCCCCAGTCCATCCCCCTTCTGCCATGCAGGAACTCTCAATCAAATCCAATGACAGATGGCCATCCAGCCTCTGTTTAAAGACCTCCAAGGAGGGAGACTCCACCACTCTCCGAGGTCCTCCTTTCCCAAGCCCTGTCCTCCATCCCTGCCTTCCGCCCCGCCATGACCAGGCGCCCTCCTTTCCCAGGACATGTCCTCCATTCTCACCTTCTCTACAGGAGGGATTAGAAGCATCACTTTAGATTTCGATGAGTTTGCTTTTATTTGGTTCATGTCCCTACAGTTTCCTTGAAGGTAGGATGGAGCCAGGGCACTTCAAGCGGTGTCGAACTGCGTTATTTCGGCCGCATCCGCACGACAGAAGCGATCCAGGTGGACACCATTGATAGAATCCTAAAACCATAGAATCATAGCATTGGAAGAGACCCCGAGGGCCATCCAGTCCTATGATTATTGTTGTTGTTATTGTTACTATTAATACCCCACTTTCCCCCAAATTGGGACTCAAAGCAGTTTCCAGTCTAAAAACACTGTATAATTAAAAACACATATTATTAGAATTATTATTATTATTACAGTATTACCTTTATTTGTAGTCCTCTTTCCCCTCCAAATTGAGATTCAAAGCGTCTTACAGCCTAAAAGCACCTTATAATTTAAAACGTATTATTATTATTATTATTATTAGTACCCCGGTTTTCCTCCCAAATTGGGAGTGTCTTACAGTCTAAAGACACAATATAATTAAAGACGTTATTATCAATCATGCTTTGTACCCCACTTCTCTCCCCCCATCATTGGGACTCAAAGGGTCTTACAGTCCAAGTGTCTTCTGCGTCCGCGCTGCTGAACCAGTCCAGGATGGCACCGCTTGAGCTGCCCTGGCTCCCTCCGTCTTCCAGGAGTTTCAGGGGGCTGGTTTTGCCAGAGATTATGGAGTCTTCTCTGGTGCCCCCCCCAAAAGTACAATTCCCAGGATGCCCTGGCAGAGAAAGCGGGGTGAGCGCGGATGTTTCCTGCGGTGCAGATGCGGCCTTGAGCTC
>NC_056525.1:106026448-106043442 GCF_019175285.1 Sceloporus undulatus | reverse complement strand
TCCTTCCTTCCTTCCTTCCTTCCTTCCTTCCTTCCTTCCTTCCTTCCTTCCTTCCCTTTACCTTCTAATTTCTTTCCTTCTTTTCTTTCTTTCTTTCTTTCTTCCCTTTCTTTCTTCCTTCTCTTCCTTTTTCTTTCTTTCTTTTTTCGTTCCTTCCTTCCTCTTCCTCTTTATTTCTTTTCTTTCCTTCCTTCCTTCCCTTCCTTTTCTTCCTTTCTTCCTCTTCTCTTCCCTTCCTTCCCTCCCTCCCTTTTCTTTCTTCCTTTCCTCCTCTTCCCTTCTCTTCTCTTCCTTCCTTCCCTTCCCTCCCTCCCTTTTCTTTCTGTCTTCCTTTCCTCCTCTTCTCTTCCTCTTTCCCTTCCTTCCCTCCCTTTTCTTTCTTTCTTCCTTTCCTCCTCTTCTCTTCTCTTCCTCCTTCCCTTCCTTCCTTCCCTTCCTTCCTTTCTTCCTTCTCTTCCTCTTTCTTTCTTTTTTCGTTCCTTCCTTCCTTCCTTCCTTCCTCTTCCTTCCTTCCTTCCTTCCTTCCCTCCCCTTTCTTTCTTCCTTTCCTCCTCTTCTCTTCCTCTTTCCCTTCCTTCCCTCCCTTTTCTTTCTTTCTTCCTTTCCTCCTCTTCTCTTCTCTTCCTCCTTCCCTTCCTTCCTTCCCTTCCTTCCTTTCTTCCTTCTCTTCCTCTTTCTTTCTTTTTTCCTTCCTTCCTTCCTTCCTTCCTTCCTTTCTCTTTCTTTCTTTCCTTCCTTCCTTCCTTCCCTCCCCTTTCTTTCTTCCTTCCCTCCCTGACGCGGCCTCTCTCTCTCTCTCTCTTCTCTCCCGCAGAGTCCTCCTGTTCCCTTCTCCTCCTCGGAGCCCCTCCGGAGCCCCCTCCTCCTCCTCCTCCTCCGGGCGCCTTCTCTTCCTCTTCGGACGACGCTTCGGACTCCTTGCCCCCTTCCTGCCGAGGAAGCCCCGCAGCAGCAGGAGGAGAGCCCCCCGCGGCGCCCCAGAGCCTGCAAGAGGAAGAGGGGGAAGAGGAAGAAGATCTCTGGAGACCCCCCTCGCCCTCCGCCTCCCCAGGTAAGACAGACCGGGGCCCTGGCCCTCCCTTCGGGGCAGCCACAGCAGGGCTAGGCATTCCGGGAGTGGCAGCTTCTTGGGGAGACTTGCAGCCTGCTTCCATCCTTGCTTTCCAGACTGTCTGCTTTCTTTCTTTCTTTCTTTCTTTCCTTCTTTCTTTCTCCTTCTCCCCTCCTCTCCTTCCTTCTCTTTACTTTTTTCTTCATCTTCCTTCGTCTTTCTTTCTTTCTCCTTCTCCCCTCCTCTCCTTCCTTCCCTTTACTTTTTTCTTCCCCTTTCTTCGTTTTTCTTTCTTTCTTTCTTTCTTTCTTCCCTTCCCTTCCCTTCCATTCTTCCTTCCTTCACCTTCTTTCTTTCTCCCCTTCCCTTTCTCTTTTCCTTCCTTCCTTCCTTCTTCCTTCCCTTACCCTTACTCCCTATGCTTTTCTTCTTTCTTACTTTCTTTTTCCTTCCTTCCTTCCTTCCTTCCTTCCTCTTTCTCTCTTTTTCCCTCTCTACTTTCCCTTTCCTTTCCTTCCCTCATCCTCCGCCACCACAGACTCCAGTTTCCAAACTCCCGTAACAGTTTGAAAGCGACGCCGACCTGGGTTATTTCTGCAGTGCGGATGCAGCCGAAGCCCCACTGCCAGCTTCATCCGACCAAGTTTTTTTTTAAACCCGTTGTTGTTGTTGTTGTTGTTGTTGTTGTTGTTGTGTGCCTTCCACTCGTTTCCGACCCTAAGGCTTGGGATTTGTTTGTTTGGGCGAGATTTGTTCCAAGGAGGCTGGCGACTGCTCTCCTCTGAGGCTGAGAGAGTGTGACTTGCCCAAGGTCCTAGAGCTGAGCAGGGACTCGAACCCAGGTCCAACGCTCCAACTACGGTGGCTGCGTCCACACTGGAGAAATAACCCGGTTTGGCGCCACCAAGAAAGAAAGAAACGTTCTTTCTTTACCATTTCTTTCCTTCTCTCTCCCCCTTTTCTCTTTCCTTCCCTGACTCCTTCCTTGGGGTCCATGAACTGTATCCCTAAAGGTTCAAGGGAGGAAGCTATTGCTGCAATGCTAGAAATGTGAGGACAGAAGGAAAACTAAAGCAGGGGACAGAATCCCTGTTTGAGAGACAGTGCCTTGTGCCTTCATTCCTCTCTGGACTTATGGGAACCCCATTAGTTTCATAGGGTTTTCGTAGGCAAGGGATACTCAGAGGTGGCTTTGCCAGTTCCTTCCTTTGCAGCAGCAGCTGCTCTTTGCTGGCCCTTTCCCATCCAAGCAGGAGGGCAAATCATATGCCATCAAAGTGCAAGAAATCTCTGTGGCAGAAAACAAGGAGGAAACCAGCTGGCTAAAACCGAGATAGGTTTGGTTTCCAAGAAGCAGAAAAGTGCCACTCTCCCTCCCCTAAAATAATCCTTGAAAGGGCTGCTCTTGCTTTGTAAAGTAGTTTTATGCCAGGCTCTTATTTAGTTTTATTGTCACCAGTCCCTTAGAAATTAAGGAAGATGGAGGTGATCCAAGTGCCCACTGGCCACATCTTTCCACTAGCAAAAGGATTAGGTAGGACTGCCATCACATATACATTTATCTTTTCAGTTTGCAAAATAAGAGGCACTTAGATATTGCTATCCCTCTGCCATCTATCCTGATGCGTTCAGACATTTGGATCATTGGGGTGTTGTCAGTAAAATGCATGTCATTTTCTTCACCCAGTTTTATTAGTTCTGCCAGTTCTGTTACACAGTGGGCCTAAATGCAGCTAAAGCCTTCTTCCATGGATCTGAGACAATAAGTTCATTTGAAAATATAAGCCTGTTATTTTCAAAGGTGCCACAAACCACCCTTTTGAAAACACTTGCTATGGCTGCCATTATCGTTATTGCAGGGACAGCTGTATCACCATGAAAAAGGAATGAAGGGCTTGTAAGCAACAGAAACAAAGAAATAGGCAGCCCAAGACCTTGGTATCTTTCACATGCTCACATACAGGAGCATCATATTGCTTTTGATCCTTGGCAAGCCAGAGGATCTGCCTCTGAAGAGGTAAGCAACCAGGGCTGCATCTGCACTGCAGGAATAGCCCAGTTTGACACCACTTTGACTGTCACGGTTCAATGCTATGGAATTCTGGGATCTGTAGTTAGTTGTGGCACCCTGTCAGAGAAGGCTAAGTGTCTCACTGAATTCCAGCTCTTGGAATTCCATTGCATTGAGCAAAGGTAGTTAAAATGGTGCCAAACTGGATTATTTCCGCAGAGCGGATGCAAGGGTAGCCGCCCCAAAGCTCCCTATCTATTCCGGTACTGAAGGTAGCCATTCCTGGAGAAATAACCCTGGCCTGTTGCTTGCAACCAAAACAACAAAGGCTCCAGTGGCATCCTAAAGGATGAATAAATCTATAAGGGCACCTGAGCTTTGGTACCCCTGGAGTCTACTTCCACAAATATATGGAGTTTATCACATGAAGGAGATCGGGAGTTTATACCATGAATATCCAAGACATCACACAAAACCTGTTATTAAAGTGATCACAAAGAAGCATTAATACACACCTTTATACTTTCGGGATTTCAGCAGCAATGCATTGCCGATATCACTTTATTTGCGCAATTGCATGTGATAATCATTTCTGCGATTACCCGCCATTCCCACTTCATTTGTGGGATGCTTTAAATGCACTTTAATCTACATTTAATGTCGAAATCAGCCCCAGTGTGATAAACTCCTATGAAGCATTAAGCTGAAGTTAGCAGGAAGACATGCATACAGAGGGCAGGCTTTAAAACAGTGAGGACAGAGAGAACTGGAAAGCAAAGATGTACAGAAAATGATCATTGCCTTCGGAGTGGCCTTTGATTCGTAGACCATTTTGGGGCGGTAACACAGACATCATGGCATAAATGGTTAATAGGTGCACTTACAGGGTGACAAGATGTCCTCCTTTTGCAGGGCCTGTCCTACATTTTGACCTTCTGTCCAGGAGAAATTCCAAAATGTCCTCCATTTTGAGCATGTTAAAGAAGCATGAATTTACATTTAAATTAGTGTTTTTAGCTTTTATAACATCCTGTATTTTATGGTGCCTTGTCCTCCTTTGAGGTTGACATCTGGTCACCCTCTGCAATGAGAGTGAAAAAAGACAACGAATGCCCACCTTGCAAGTTTTTAAAAGCATAGATTTATAATTTTAAAGTAAATGGATATTTCTCCATTTGGATCTCAGCAGTGCAGCTCCTTATAACAATAACCCTATTCTTTTCTGACCGGAGGAAAGCAAACTCAACAGGATGAGAAATTAAATGCTGTATACTGCCATGTGTTTGCATATTGTGGATTTATGCTTTGTATGTTTAATACAGTCATTTTGTGTATGTACTTTTCATTATATTAGTCTAGTTTGGTCCCTTTAAAATTGCGCATGACTTGAAAGAAAGGAAATCTGTGGCTGAAAAAATCAAGATCCTTGATTGTAAAAGAACACATGACCAGAATGTTTGAGAACATTTTAGTCTCAAAAAGTATCTAAAGTACTTCGTTGTATAGATAATATGCCAGTGACTTTTGTGAGACATTTAGCCTTCTCTCTGTAGAGAGCTCTGGTGCCGCAACAAACTGCATTTCCCAGAATTCCACAGCATTGAGCAATGGCGGTGAAAGTGGTGGAAACTGGATTATTCCTTCAGTTCAGGTGCAGCACTAGTGAATCCTAAATGATTTCAAATATTCAATTCATTGCAATTTCAGGGTGCCAGGTTGGAGAAAGGCATACTATGGGAATATGAGGAGGGATGAGTGGAGGGAGACATGGATCTTTGGGACTTCCACATACAATCCTTCCATTATATTTATTTATCCCAAGCCCAGATCTGCTTGCCTTCCTCAAATCCCTTGTTGTTGTTACCAGAACAGGAAAAGCAAATGGCTGACTAAATGTAGTTGAATTTCAACTCCCATCAGCCCTGTTGAACACAGTTAATCATTGGGGATTCTGGGAGCTGCAATCCAATATCTGTAGGGTCACATCTTCCCTAACTTTCCTGTACAGACTTCCCACTGATTGACACTACAGAGTTTCATCCTTCTCTGTCCATCCATATTTTTGGGGAGCACTATATGGTATTGGTGGATCTGACCAAAAGAAAAATGGGGGAGGGGGGGAAAGGTATAGGAGAACTTTTTATGTAGACTTTTTGTTTTCAGTTTTGGTCAGGAATGGAAATTGCTGACACATTTGAGCATTTCCACCAATGAAGCTACAAATGCGGTGAAAGCTGAGAATATTAGAGCTGACACCTGGGTTGTTTTCTCTCTCTCTAGAAATTGGGTGTTCACAAGGTTGGCCAAGCTGTGCATTGCAAAGTCAAAACTCTTGCCAGGAGCCCTTTCATACTCCCTAATTATAGTCTAGTGCTATCATCCATTTAAACTACCTTGGCTTCTGGGATTTGTAGTTTTGGTGAGGTATAAGAAGAGCTCTCTGGCAGAAAATGCTAAAAGTCCCTCCCTTAAACTGGAAATGCTGGGATTCCCTGGGATGGGACCACGGAAATTATAGTGGAATAACAGTGCTATATCTGAAAGGGCCAGCTTTTCAAAATACCCAAATAGGTACCTGCAGAAATTTTTATTAGGAGTTGGGCTGAGACGTTGCCATTTCTTGAAGAGTTTATATCCCAAGTTTTGGACTTAACACTGGATCAAAGCCCACCATTAGTATGCACTACATTTCAGCATGGCATGAAGTAGGTTATTTGAATGAGACAGTTGCTATGTATTCAGTAAGTAAATAATAAAATGAAATGATCATGTAAGTATGATCATGTAAATTATCAGTTTTAATACTTCATATTTAAAAATGTTTCGTGAAGCAGAATAGCTAGACAATACCCATTTAGAGATAAGATATAAGGAATAAATGAAATCACTGACAGTTTTAATGCTAATTTATGTTGGCATTTGCCTTTACTTTTATTACACCCTTTTGTGGAAGATAAATTCAACACTCCAAAGGCCCCTTGAACAAAGGCCCCCTCCATTATATTCCTTTCCTTTCCATTCTCCTATATATTAATTATCTGTTTATTTATTGCACTTATTTCCCGCCTTTCTCCCTCAGGGAAGCTCAACTACATTTATTACATTTATTTCTGATTGTTACGAGATCATCTATCTGATAAGTAGTAACTCAGAGGTTAAATATTAGTTTAGTTTGGTAACACTTTTCCTGCTTTGTCTTATGGTAGCTATGTTATGCTGTTCCTTGCTTTTCCTTAAAGGTTCCTTGCTAAAACTGACAAGTAGAAACCAAGACAAGAGGGAATCAAGAGTAACATCATTAGTTGTATCTGAGAAATACTCCAGTTTTTAGAAAACGGATGAATGCTTATAATATAGGAATTGGGAGGCCTTCAATGACCCCCCCTACAATTAATCCTATGTGTTTAACACAGTAGAATTAACCTTGCAGTTCACTAGACTTCTTTCAGAAGTAAGGGCAATTTAGTGGATACATTTAATTTTACATACTTGGAAAGAGGAGATAGATAGTGCATAGTGGAAAGCTGCCCTCTTTTGTATCAATGAAATAAATATTCAGTGTTGCTGTTTGCAGTAGGTGATGCTGAAATCTTGCAAAGCAGTGTAGATATTCTGTAAGGAGTGGGTTGTAGTGAAGCAGTTGTTTACATGTATGACAAGGAAAGCTTGTTTATTGTCACCAGTTGTCTCCAGGGTGTTTGTTTTGTACCACTGCACATTAGTTCTGACAGAGCAGTCTGCATTTAACTCAAATAGTAGGCCAGCTTTCCACAACTTGGTGCCTTCCATGTTGAACTGCATTGTCCAGTCACTGTATTGGGGAAGCCTGCAATAGAGACACAAGTGGGAGTGGTGGTATGTTTTGAAATTGTGATGTGGCATGTAGACCTCCCAGCCAGCATGACCACTCACCATGAAACTAGATGCCTCCAAAGATAGTAAGCAACTCTTTCTGTATGTTTTGTCACAAAGCAGGCCAGAAGCTGAACAATATTCATGTTTAAAGTGAATGGTGTCGAACAACCTCCTCTCAATTTTGTGTCTCAACAGCTTCTGAGCGCTCTATTTGTCCATCCTTAGATGAAGCGTCCCCCTTCACGGTGCCCTTGAAACCCTATGCATGGAGTAGTCTGGGAAGCTCTGAGCTGAGGCATTTGGTACAGAACTACAGGCCTTGCCCAGCTCTGGAACGCAGCTCATCCCTTGGTCTCTTCTGTGAGCGGAGAACTGAGTCCAGTCTTTTTGGATCTGAGCGGAGCTCAGCCCTGGGACTCTATGGTGACTTTGGCTCCCCTGGACTCTTTGAGCGGCCAACCGCACCTCCTGGCATCTATGTGGAGGCTCCCACTGGACTCCAGCAGGAGAAGAATGCAAGTGGCATCAAACTGGAATCAGAGCTCCTCTGTCGCCCCCTGTTGCTCAGCAGTGGTTCCTACAAGTGTGTCAAATGCAGCAAGGTAGAAATTATTGTGTTCTATACGTCCTTCTGTGGTGTTGCATTTCCTACTCTGGCCCTTTAAAATAGCTTCAGTTGCGGTGTCAACGTCTGTGGGGCAAGGCCCAGGTAAAAGGATGGGAAGGCACAAGGAAAGCTAGTAAAAAAAGAAGCTGTTAACAAGATGTCTGACTATGTTTGCATCTACACTGTAGAATTAATACTCATGTATAACTCTAGAAATTTAGGTTAAAAGATTGATCCAAAAAATTTGAGTTGACTTATCCACAGGTCAATATAAGTATATAACTCATGTGTACACACACACACACACACACACACACACACACACACAGACACACACCTGCCCTGGAAGCACTGACCCCCTTCTACTCTCTCATTCATCCAGCCTTTAGCATGAGCACAAATAGTTATGCCTGCTGGAATTTTCTAAGTTCTTTGGCACTGTTTTCCTTCACTTCATCCTTTACATCCTTCATTATATCCCCCTAAGTTTTACCTTTGACTTATCCACAGGTCATATAAAAATCTATAATTTTGGCCCCAAAATCTGCCCTTGACTTATATATGAGGTCGACTTATACTCAAGTATACATGGTAATGTAATCTTATATCACTTTAGCTGTCATGGCACAATGCTATGTAAATCTAGGATTTGTAGTTTCATGAGATATTTAGCTTTCTCTGGTGCACAAAAAACTACAAACCCTAAGATTCCATAGGATGGAGCCATGACAGTTCAAGCAGTGTCAAACTGCATTAATCCTGCAGTGTAGCAGCAGCCATAGAAGATGTGACCGGGGGAAGAAGGTGCTTCAGAGCAAGTTACATGACTAGCCCTGGTAAACTGGTTCTCTTAAGTAGTTTTCTTAACAGCACAAGAAGGCTTAGGTCAGAGCAAAGACCTATTATGGGACTTCATGAGCAGAACATAAGGGCAATATCACCCCACACTGTTGTTCCCCAGTGGCTGATATGCAGTGGGGGTGAAAGGTGCACAAACTTTTACAAGACTGGTTCACTTCTTGAGAAGGTTTTGTTACAATAGTATATTTTGCAACCTTTCTAAAGAGACACACTTAAAATGAGTAGCCTAAAAGCATAAACAAATAGCATACAAAGGAAGCTAATAAATATTATAACAGCATCAGTTATCAACCAAAGACCCACTTCTAAGCTAGCATTCCAGTTTGTAGTCATCTTCTTTTGGTAGATCAGGACCTCACCATTAAACAGAATGGAATGAAGCCTCAGGCAGCAGATTTTGGTTGTCATAACATGGCAGCAAATTATTAATTATACCATTTGTTGTTATTCAATTTTTACCAGAGATGGGGGGCGGGGATGTACTTGTTAGATTTTCTAACTCACATGTACCTTGACTTTGCTGTGTTTGGGGGCCACAATTTGCTCCTCCACCTCAGGCATCCAAGTAACTTGGGTCGTCCATGAGCTGGAACTTAGTACTAATACAATGCCAAACTCTGTGCTCACTCTTGCCAAGATCCTGGGCTCCAAATCTGCTATGATATTCAATGCTGAATCTCCATATTGCTTTTCTCTCCTTTCTCAGGTCTTCTCCACCCCACATGGCTTGGAGGTGCATGTTCGTCGTTCACATAGTGGCACCAGGCCCTTTGCTTGTGAAATGTGCGGCAAGACGTTTGGCCATGCTGTTAGCTTGGAGCAGCATAAAGCTGTGCACTCACAGGTGAGAATGCTAAGGGAGTCAGGGACACATGGATTGATCACTGCATAACTGGACAAAGGTTAACTAAAGGACCAAATTGGCAATATTTCCTATGTTACAGTCCTGCCCACCTTTCATGAGAAAGCAACCTCAAACCAGTTTCTATCACAGAAGCTGGGTGGCTTTGTACAGCTGATACTGCAGAATTATTTATATAACTCCATGCAAATTAATTAATATCTCACCTTTCTCACAATTGGTAGAGAGGCCCTTGATGTCTTTCCCAATGTGATGACCTCCAAATGTGATGGATTAAAACTTCCAGTTTGGTTGGGAATAATGTGGCCAATATGGTGCAGTGGTCTGAGTATTGGACTACAACCCTGGAGGCTAGAGTTCGAATTCCTCTTCAGTCATGGAAACCCACTGGGTGACTTAGAGCAAATCACACTCTCTCAGCCTCAGAAGAAGGCAAGGCTAACCTCCTCTGAACAAATCTTGCCAAGAAAACCCTGTGATAGGGTTATCTTCAGTCAGAAACAACAACAACAAACAACAATGTGGCTTGTAGTTCCTGGCGAGGGAAGTCTGCTTATTCTTTGTGTTCAGACAATGCTTGTAGTAAAAAAGTTACCAATAATACTTCCTTGGAAAGCTATCATGTGGACATGGTTTTTGGTGGCCTTTATAACTTAGACTGTTTTAAAATTTTCTTAGCCACCTTGAGTTCATGTACCAGGAGGAAGATGGGATAATAACAATAAAGCACTTAGATTTGATTGTTAGCTATTAGCAAACACCCTTGATAGACACAAAACAAGATAATCATTGAAACAAGATTAAGTTAAAAGCATAATTAAAAACGGTCAGAATTCCGGATCAAACTTATGGAGGTATATCCAGGAGTTGCATAGACTACCTTAAATTGATTTATGTGGCATACGGTAAATTTACCTTGGCTAGTATGTCTATTCTATTTTAAAAGGTCTCAGATTTGCATTCTTTCTGGTACTAAAATACCTAGGGATGGAAATAATATTTGAAAAATGGTTGGAAAACACTTCAAATGTTTGGAAACCATGAAGAAAAGAACCCAGCACTGATTAAAATTTTCACAGTTTGGGACTTATTCTGTGAAAAATTAGTATATGATTGCTTTGTGCAGAAAATAACATTTCCTGCACAGGAAACATTTAAAATAATATTTCTACATATTCCTGTGCAGAAAGTTCTGTTTTCTAATCAAATCCAACAAATGTGAATTTGTACAGAATGAATTCTGAATTGTGCATAGGATTTGAAGACTGTGTGGATTTCACAGGAAGAAAATTGCTAAACTTCCTCATTGCTTTCTTTGAGAAGTAACAGGTCTACTTGGGGCAAATGCCCCAGTGGGAATGGGGCCATGGTGAATAATGACTGAACATATCAGCTTATGACAAAAACTGCATGGCAACAGCTCAGTGGTACACCTAATAATGTCTCAAAATTGTCCAAACATTCACTTCCAGAGCCCTTGCAAGTGTGTGCTTCTGCATTCACTCCAGTGCAATAATTTAGCAAGAACATAGGGGTAGATAAGAGCAGAGAATTGCAATCCCTGTTAAACTGAATGAGGAACTCAGCTAGTGCAGTAATGTTGCCATTATACCACTGAAGATCAATGGCTAGAATAGCTTCCTCTTGAAGTGCTTTCCTTCATTCAGAATTCATCCAGTTCAGTGTGCTCTGAGTCTGGTCTAAATCACGTTGATCTCAGCTAGAACAGGCTTAATAGATCAATTGCTGAATGGTGAGTTGACATACAGCCAGCCACAGATTCTTCATTGAAGTATCTCCAGCTTGAAAATATCCCAAAAAGACATATGTTAATTCCAAATAGCAAACCTTGATTTAGCCATTTTATACTGTATAAGGGACATCATTTTATTATGTCACTGTTTTTAATGGGACTTGAGCATCCATGGATTTTGATATCTGTGTGTGTGTGGGTCTTGGAACCAAATCCCAGAGGATACCTAGGGCCCACTGTATAAGTAGATCTCAAGGACTGTATAGGTTTAATGTAACTGAGACTTATCAATAGGATTAAGACTTGATTATTGGTCACATGGGGGAGCCAGTGAAGGAAGGAAAAACCTCTGCAATCTGAAAAATAGAGTTAGTACAGGTGTCTTTCCTGGTTTTTTGTTAGAAAGGTAATATTAATTTTTTTAAAATAATAAATGAATGCATAATGAAGTAAACCAGGATATGTGTGATGATGAAGAACACACTCTCTAGGAATCTGCAGCGCTCTGCTTGTGCCTTAGCCTTCTGAGATGGGCAAAGCTCCCTTTTCTTTTTTCTTTTCTTACAATTCAAATTAACATAACAAAATATATTTCTGAAGAACAAAAGGTGCATTAAATGCAGTGCATTAAAACCTGTTTTCTTTCTACAGGAACGCAGTTTTGACTGTAAGATCTGTGGTAAAAGCTTTAAGAGATCCTCTACCTTATCCACCCACCTCCTCATCCACTCAGATACCCGGCCTTATCCATGTCAGTACTGTGGGAAGAGATTCCACCAGAAATCTGACATGAAGAAACACACTTTCATCCATACAGGTGAGTCCTGCATCCTTCATGTCTCCCAAGATAATTGTAATAAAATTTATTCGGTCTTTGACCAGTATAATCTCCCAAGATAGATTCGCCTTTCCTACTTTTGGGGATAAAAAGGCAGCCTTTTACCTTGATTAATGCCTTCTGTTGGTACGAGCTCCAGACAGACCATGGCACACACTTAGTTGGTGAACGTGGTAGGGGTGTCCAAAGGAATGAAGTAGGGAAACGTGTTCTGTCACTCCAACTTTCCTCAAATTGATGCCCTCCAGATATTTTGAACTACAGCTCTCATGCTCCTTCTGGTTGAGGATGAAGGGGTTTTTATTCTTAAAACATCTCAAGGGGACCAGACTGGGGGAAGCCATGCTACACCATTCATTCTCATTTTTCAAGGCCACATATGTTTCCACATTGTCTTCTTTCCCTTTAGTGCAGCGTATTATACATTCAGAAAAGCCTAAGCATCAGAAGGTTGTGAAGAAGAAGGTTATTGACTCAACTGGCCTTTTGAAAAAATGTTACTTGCAAAACAGCATGCTTGTCCCATTCTTCTGTGGAAAGCTTATGTAGGATTTTCAAAAGTCCCTAGTCTGGATACTGATCAGATTTGCTTCCTTGTTTAGGCACCACAAATTTGCATCATCCAGTGCTCCCAGTACGTTTGCTAGGCCCAAGTGTGGTTTTATATACAGCAGCCATTAGAATCCTTACCATCCAATCAGTATTGCTTTAATAGGATTCTCTCCTGTGTTTATCCATAAAAGCTGTATGTGTCCAAGGTCTATTTCTGTAGCAGTAGTTTACATTGGGGATCCTGCACTAGTTGGGGTAACTTTACCATATCCATCCATCCCATATTATTGGTTTATAATAGGGGCAGCAGCAATGACAGCCTCCTCCTGATTAAACATGAGGACAGTTGGAGAACTCGGGTCCCAACTGTCAGCCACATTGTTTGCTCAAAAGCTATCTGTTTGATGAGCTTTTCCAATGAAATGGCTTTAAGGCTATTTATGATGCCAGACAAGGAACCACGATATCAAGCTTAATTGTGATGAAGGCAGAAACTAATAAAATGCAAATGTGCAAAGTGAGGCAAACATTGATGAGAAAAACACTATAACAGATCTTATTGTTCATTGGAAATACAGACCTGCCCAGCATCCTTCTATCTTGACTTCAGTGAGGGTAAAATGCAGAGTTGTCCCACCCCAAATCAATGTTAGATTCAGAGTGACAGGCTAGGGATGGGGAATGGGTGAGACCTCCAAATGTTGTTGGATTGCAACTCCCATCATTCCCAGCTAGCACTGCCAGATGTGAGGGGTCATAGGAGCTGCAGTCCAGAAACATTTGGAGGATCACTTGTTCCTCATCCCAGTTATATAGGCCTTTCTGAGAGGCTACTTATGAAATAGTATTACTGAGTATACACTGAACCAGAGAAAAATGCAGTTGCTGACACATCTATCTTACAATGTCCAGTAGTGTTGTGAGCTTTCCATGAAAAATCAAATTGCATAAATCTCATAAGCCTCTAGTGGATATTGTCTATCTAGCTGCTAATTGAGACATTTACCTTGACATCAGTTAGACACCCATTCTTTTCCCATCCTCTGCCCACATCTGCCCCATTTTGCAAACTTGGATACATTTTAGAAACCAAGCACTTGGCACAAAATCAGTGTGTGACGGTCTGTTCCCAGTCCAATGTAACTACGTAAGAGTGGAGCCTAAAACTAGATATTCTTAATACAGTTCCTGTAAGACTATAGTAGCACCATTAATTCTTCTGGGAAGATGATCATTCTAATTTCAGAATTATCTAATTTCAAGCACAGAGAGGCAGTGAAATAAAAAAAAGAATGAGGGTTTTTTTGGTATTAGATCTCTAAATAACTTGGATGGCTAGCTAACTAAAAATACTATACCCCTTGATTTTGGGACAGGATGCTATTTAATTGTTTGCCTCAGTCAGCCCTCTGAACCCATAAGAAAGGTCACTACAGATGTTTCAGAGATGAAAAAAAATGAAAGAAAGGTGTTGTTCAATGACCCTAGAACTTGAAAGTCCTTGAGCCACAGAAAGTAGCATTGAAACTCTGTTCTCCTCTGAAAAAGAAATTATCAGTTTTGGTCAAGTAGGAATAGAGTCCTTTTGGCTCATGAGCCAGATTAGGCCTCTATGAGGCCTTCCTAGTTGACCCACCAAGACTGTCGAGGTCCTCTTGCTTTACTGAAGCCCTTTCTTAAGGAAGGTGATTCAATTTGCCAATGGGAGAAGAGAACTGATCACACTGCATGGAGAAAAAGGCACCCTTCGGGGAAATGATGAAATCATCTTTCAAGGTTTCCAGGTGTTTCTTAGAACAGGGGTGGACAATTTTTGAGTGGCCAATGCCAGGCCATTTCCTCCTTTGGCTGCCTACCCTTTGCCTTTTCAGAAGAAAACTGGAAAATGTGTGGCCAAGAAAAATAAGAGTGTGGTCAAGATGGCAAAAATTGTTAATGAACACAAGCTAGGGGAGATTGCAGCAGTTTGCTCTTACCGGCACCTAGAAGGAAGGACACGATTCCACCCCTTTCGCTCTTCTCCCCTCTTTTGAATTAATTTAATACAAGCTACTTTTGAATGTTGAACTAAGTTTTCAGTAACTGAAATAAGCCAGGGACAAAGTGGGAAGTGGAGAAACAGGGGCATTTTAAAAGCAACTGAACAAGTGGAATGACAGAACATTATGCAAGAGTGTTCTGCCAAATGGGGACAGTTGAAGGGTATGTTGCTGACTACCTGAGGACTGCATGCCTGAGATTGGACTGTGCTTAGTAAACATTTAAGAATAGATAAAATGGACAAATAGATATAAATCAGATAAAAATACAGTAAAATGGGTAAATGTGTTTTATTATGAACATAGAAAATAATTTTATTTTGTTTGTATTGAGTAAAATCCCCTCAAACCACTATGAAATTAATGAATTGTTATTTAAGAAGATTGATTTATTGTATATATTATATAGTATTATATTTTTTACAATTCATTTAATATTAAACATAAATAAATAACTATGGAATAAATATAATGAATGAAAGGCATTATTAAATGTATTAAACTTAAAATCAATTTGATAAGCAGCAAGAAAATGAGCATGCATTTTTGTAAGGATTTGGTTGAGAAAGCCTTTTGCTACTAGGCTTTGTGGAAAATACAGAAGGAAATGTTATCAGTTTAGGAGGCTTCAGATCTACATCCCAGGAGGTTTTAACAGATAATGGTAGTTGAAGATGTTGTTGCTTTTGTGATGTTGTTTCTCATAACATTTATGAGATCCAGACGCTGCATCTTTTTTTTAAACTTTATTTTTTTAATTAAAGTTTGTTCTGTACAAATATACAAGCAAGATCTTTCTTCAGGACATACTTGGTGTTATATTTCTGCACTTCCCATTTCTTTAATTGGCCACAAATCTAATATTGTATTTATTTGATGACACAAGTAAGCTCTTTGAAACAAATTTGTAACAAAATTATGAAAAATTAAAACTTTTACTAATTGAAACAGATCTGTATCTTTCTCTAATTCATTTCTAAAGAGTTTTCATAAATCAATTTTTAAAATACATCTAATCTTAAAGTTCTATTTTCATTTCATTTCATTTTTTAAATTTTATTTTCTGATTATGCTGTTCTGGTCCCATAAATTTGGTCTTTTTTCTTTAATCTTTTACTCTTTCTTATGTATTACTGGTTCGTGAGACTTGTTCCTTGAATTTTACCTACTTGTATTTATTTGTCTGCCACACATTGGATCTTATGAGTTACCACACATTGGATGTTCGTAGTTGATAGTGCACCTGCTATTCTGTAATTCGTGGCTCTTCCACACTGCAGAAACAAAGCAGTTTGAAATAACTTTAAGTGTCATGGCTCCATCCTGTGAAATCATGGGATTTGTAGTTTGGTGAGGTATTCACTTTTCAGCCTGATCTATCAGAGAACTTTGGTTCCTCCCCAGACTACAAATCTCAGGATTCTGTAGGATAGACTCATGACTCTTAAAGCGGTGTTGAATTGCTTTATTTCTGCAGTGTGGATGTATCTTCAGGCAAGTTTGCTGGTGAAGTTTTCTTGTTTAATTTTATGTCCCTCCTGTCATTATCCTTAGGTGAAAAGCCCCACAAGTGTCAGGTGTGCGGCAAAGCTTTCAGCCAGAGCTCCAACCTTATCACCCACAGTCGGAAACACACTGGCTTCAAGCCCTTTGGCTGTGATCTGTGTGGCAAAGGCTTCCAGAGAAAGGTGGATTTGCGGAGACATCGGGAGACACAACACGGCCTGAAATGAAAGCCACATGGAATTGGGGGAAACAACAGAAACACTATGTCAACATATTTTCCCTCTTTCCTGGTGGGTTGCCCTTTTCCTTCCCTCAACTCTCTGGTCTGGTCATTTGACCCACTTCCTGCCATACTTTCACTGATCAGGAAGTCAGAGCACACTGGCCAGGTTTTTCAGAACTCAACCAAAACCAGTCTTGGGATGAAAGTGGAACACCATGGTTGAAAGAAGGCAGGATGGAACCTCTTCTCTATTTCTCTTCCTTTAAAGTTAAACACTGAAGGAAAATAATACAAACGCCACCACCTTGAAATCCCAAAGACTGTATGGATAAGCTACCTGGTGCTTCCATACCAGAAAGTCCTCCCTCTCCCCCATTTCCCAGTTAGCATTGTTTTCCTGAAAATTATTATTATTACTATTTTGGAAACCTGAAATACAACAGTTTACATATGGTTAACACACTGAGCAGTGTGACAAAGGAGAGCCTGACTGTGTTTTGATTTGCACTATGTAAGAGTTGAAACCGGTTTTAATGAAATGTTTTCCACTGGGGAACTTTTTTCCCCAGAATAAACAGAGCAAGTGGGGGATTTAGGTTTGCTTTTGATTTTGTATTTCCCTCTTATCTTTATTATGCGGAAATAGTCAGAACTAATTCTGATGCAAACACATGGCTGAGAAAGTCCCTAGCCTGTTTTGTTGCCACTTTCTGTTTTGTTGTCTTCTTTCATTCTTGGCATTTGATCACAGCTGTGTTGCAGTCTATGTAGCTGGCTGCTCACTGCTGCTACTTCTTCTTCCTCATTTTCTCCTCAGCCAGCTATGGAGAGCAACT
>NC_056525.1:105963473-106026438 GCF_019175285.1 Sceloporus undulatus | reverse complement strand
ATCAGAAGCAATATTCTAAATTTACTCACATGGTATTATTGACTTGGTTGCTCTTCTTCCTCTTCCTTCTCCTTTTCCACCTTCTCAACCATCTATGGATAGCAACCATCAGAAGCAATATTCTAAATTTACTCACATGGTATTATTGACTTGGTTGCTCTTCTTCTTCTTCTTCCTTCTCCTTTTCCACCTTCTCAACCATCTATGGAGAGCAACCATCAGAAGCAATATTCTAAATTTACTCACTTTAATTAATGACTTCTTCCTCTTCCTCATCTTCTCCTTCTCAGCCAGCTATGGAGAGCAATCATCAGAAGCAATATTCTAAATTTACTCACATGGTATCAACACCTTGCTGACTCTCCTCCTTCTTCTTCTTTACCTTCTCAGCCAGCTATGGAGGGCAATCATCAGAAGCAATAGTCTAAATTTACTCACATGGTATTAATGTCTTGCTAATTCCTAACCTGAAACAAAATTTTGGGGCCTTTCATATCACAGTGGCATAGATACATGCTCTGGATGTTCCTTCTGTTATTATAGTGATGCAGTGGTAAATGGTAGTAGCTCATGTCTGCCACAGTCATAAGCACACTGACTTAAAAGGTGTGCAGCAGAAAACTGTGGATCGTTTGAGCTTTCCCTAAGCCAGAAAACATTAAAGCACAGGGCAGTGTTTGTAAACTGTGGCTCTTCAATCATTTTGGACCCCCAGCTCCTGAACATCCCAGGCAATATGCCCAGTGCTTAGGAATTCTGGGAGTTGAAGTCTAAACATCTGAAGGACCAAAGTTCAAAAACCATTGTGATACTATTTAGTTTGGATTAAGTGGATCAGACTTCTCTGAAGTTTGATGGACACTTTGGCAGAAAGACCATCAATAATTTCATAATTCTGTACAGTAGTGTCCTTCTACTAGACATTTTTCTAGGATTGCTCCCAGCCACCTGGTCCTAGACTCCATTTTTAGTATTGTAAGACAATGACTTAACCCTTGGGCATGTATTTTCTCTAAGGAAAAGAACCTCTGAGGAAAGAACTGTTTACATCAGATATGGATCAAGTAGACCAGGGCTGGGAACTGTGCAAATGTCCAGATATTGTTAGACTGTAGCTCCAAGCCGTCCTAGCCAGCATAAACAAAGGTGAGGAGTGCTGGGAGCTACAGGCCAACAACATCTGGAGGGCTGAATGATTCTCACTTCTTATACAGAGTGAAATGAAACATGTTTAAACTTGCCAAACTACACTTTCCATTGCCTGTATAGTTCTGGCTTTGTGTGCAAGTTCTTTGCACAACTATATCGATTACCAGTTCATACACTAGGACTCCAGCATTGCTAGGCATGATGGAGGTGGAGCTTTAACAGTCTACTATCTACTGAAGTCTTCATCTGGATCAAGGAGGCCCCTTGATTGGCTGCAAACTGTTTCACAAGAGGAGACATTGAAATAACTTTTTTTACATTTGCAGTCATCATCTCACCAATGCAAAAAGTGGGATTGCAGCAAGGGCAAAGAATAATAACCCCCTTCCCATCCACCACACTGATAATCTTAATCTGTATCAGGATTCCCCCTCTGGCAATTTCTGTATTTCTGAATAGGTCGAATACATGAACTGAAGTGAAGGTCAGACATATGCAAGCAATTTGATATGTAGCATGATCCTACAGGGGAAACCAGCATTAAACTGCTGTGCTAGACCCCAGTGTTTCCCATGTGTTTCCTGCATTGTTTCTTAAGCAGGTCTTCTCAAAATATAAGTCACTACTGCACACTATGCCACAGTGTTAAATCTACATCAATTCTCTTCAAGCTGAGGATTTTAGGGCAAAACTAAGCTTCCAAGAAGAGGCTTGGAGGGATGTCAATCAACTCCCACATTCCTGGAAGTTGTAGTCCAAAGCCTAACTTTCTCAAGCTTTGTTTCCAAATGTTTCACTCTGCCTGGTTGTCGCATGAGTGCAGGGTTTGAAAAGTTACTTTTAAGGAGAACAATAATGATGACATGCTGGAGTTAGCCATAACTGAGCATTGGTAGGATGATGTTCCAGATCCCAGAGCACACTGTCAGTTATGCAGTTATAGAGTTCAAGTTATGTGTTCTTAAATCTTCCAAGCTCAACAGGGGTGTGTGCTTGGAAGAAGCCAGAGCCTTTACTTTCCAACTGTTGGAAAGGAAACTTACAAGGAGCTGAAGAAGAGGAGCCAAAAATGAAGCAAATATCTTATTACTTAAAACCAATGTGATGTGCTCTTACATCAAAAAAAGGGAAGAGCTGATTAACAGAGAAAGACTTTCCTTCAGCATTCTATGGTTAGATGACAAGTAGGTGAGAGAGCGCCAATGTGCTTCTGAAACACTGGTATGATTATCTTGGCAATTTGCTCCAAAATGGTCTTGTGCCTGGACGAACCCAGGAATTAGTGTATTACTGTATGGATTTGCCTTAACTGATCCTTTGCATACCTCATTGGGGGGGAAATAATATGTTTTACTTTATAGGTAAGATTGTAAATGCCTTTATTTAGTTTTACAGTGTGTCTTATGTTCACTGATGCATATTTATTGGAATAATGATTTAAATTAATAAAGTTCTTAAGATCCTCAGAAGGAGCATTTATTTCAACAGAAAGCATTACTCAAACTTGTATTCTGGTGTTAAAATGGTCTTACTTGGAAACCAGCTCAATGGACTCATACCCCCAGTGCATCTGAGGAAGTAGACCAAGTCTATGAAAGCTAATGCTACGCTTTCTTCCACACAGTTAGTCTCAAAAGTGCCACAATATCTCTTTGCATGCTAATATTCCAAAACAACATATCTGTATCCCTCAGTGACACAGAGATTACAGCAGATAGTTTTCTGTTGAGGGAAGAACAGCAAGAAGCCTACTTTTTGTAGCACCACTATACACACTGGGCCAGATTGGGGGATGTGGAGGCCCTAAAATAATACAGAGCAGTTATGGATGAGTAAATCTGTGTTTAGAGCCAGTGTAGAGTAGTGGATTGGGTACTGGTCTGTGACTCTAAAAACCAGGGCTCAAATCCTTGTTTGGCTATGGAAATCCACTGGGAGACCTTGGACAAGTCACACTTTCAGACTCAGAGGACTGAACTCTGAACAAATCTTGCTAAGAAAACCCACTGATAGGGTTACCATAAATTGGAAGTGACGTGAAGGGCCCACAACAACAGCAACAACATTTTGTAACTGTTCCTTAGTCACAATTCCTACTTGGCAATCTTAGTTGCTGATGTAGAATAGTGGCCATCAGGTTTAAGAGGCATCACATTATTCTTTAAAAAAATGTATAAAACTTTGAAATATAGCAGGATTTTTATAATCCAGAGCCCCTAAACTATGGCTTACTTAGCTGTGTACTTAATCCTGGCCCTGTGCACAGACCTAAATGTGGAAGATAAGTGGTCACACATACCCCAAACCCCAGGAAATGTTGATTTCTGGTTCATCTCTTTACCATCTAGACTCTTTACAGCGTCTAGAATGTTTGGACAGGAACTTGGGAAGCTGTTTGTGAGTCTGCCCCACAGATATGACCTACAGGCAAAGTATTCAGTGTACCAAAACTAACTGTATCAAAGAAGATTTTTAAACAGTAAAATGAAGGAGAAATATCTTAATCATCTAGCCATGTAGGAATCAGAACAAATTATTGAGACTGTTACGGCGTGAAATTGGAAGATTGCAAATATCTTTCTTAATGTCATTACTTAGTTGCATTAAAAATGCATCATGCATATTACATGACGGATTATTCATGAAGTGAGCTCCGTACCTTTTGTCTGCCGAAGTAATTGAAGGAAAAGGTAACAGGAGACAGTGTGGTGCACACCTTTGTTCCTTCTACTGAATTTTTAATAACACCTCCAGCTAGCCAGTTGGTGAAGCTCTGTGCCCACATAAGAGTGGAAAGGCAGAGCTCTCTCAGAAAGACTAACCCTTTCAGGAGCAAATTTGAGCTTGTGTTCATTCACGCCAGGGGTGATTAAATTACCTATCAAGTGTGCTGAGCTATCATGATTCAGGCCTTTGAAAAACAAGGTGGATTTCACCTGACTGATTTAAAATACAAAGGGGTGGAGCGAGGAACAGATGAAATGAGGAAAGAAATAACAAAAAAGAAGCCATCTTTTGCATGCCGGTCTTATTTTGGAAGGCCCCTGGCAGAAAATTCATGATTTTTCTACCTTGCAAGTGTCCAAAATCCCTTAATTTATCATTTAATTTTCTCCTGTGGGACACTCTTTGGAGAGTCCACAATTACTTGGAGCAGAGAGTGGCAAGGGAAGTTAGTTAAGCCAGCGGTAGAAATTGTCATTCTCCAGCTCTTGTTTGACAGTAACTCCCAGTAGCCTTAGTCAACATATGCAATGTAAGAAATTCTGGGAGTGGTAGACCAACAACATCTGGAAGGATACATAATTCCTGTCCCTGGGTTAACCCAGCCTGCCTCAAGCTCTTGCTCTCCCAGTGTATTGGAATAAAGCTCTCTATGGCGGGGTACAGACCGCCGCTTTGCAGCGGTCTGGCGCCGCCGCCAGAAGGTCCGCGGGGGAGCCGGAGCCTTCAAACGGCCCGACTCCCGCGCGGACCGAAAAAAGAAGCTCCAAAATGGAGCTTCTTTTTGCGTCGCGTTTGCGACGTAGCGAGGCGCCAGGGGCGCGCTCGCTACGTCAGCAGCGGCGCGACGCGTCTGGACGCTGTGCGTCCAATACGCAAAGATGGCGGCGCCCATGTAGAAAGGGCGCCGCCATCTTTTACGTATTGACTACGTATTAGGGTTAGGGGGGTGCGGAAGCACCGCCCCTTCCTAACCCTAATACGTATTCAATACGTATTTTTTGGCGGTTTGTAACCCGCCTATGCTATGCTGGTTAACTGCTTTCCTAAACACAGGAACAAGATATAGGAGCACTGCAATTCTCACATGGGAAGCTAAGGGGATATTGATCCAAATCTCCTGGCATTTCATCTCCTCCCATTTCTTCTGATGGATTTTTATCACACCTGCTCATTATATACTTATAAAATATATGGAGAGCAAATATCAAGCTGGAAGAAAAGAAGTCTATATCTATAAAAATGTGAGGCACACCTCCTCTGGGGACATTTACTGCTCATTGCCTAACAAAGATTAACTTGGTGCTGCTTGTAAAATTCTTTCAGAAAAAGTAAAAAAGAAGGAGTGGATAAATGGTCTAATGTTTTTAATCTTTGGAGTCTTCAATTTGGTGAAGCATTTTTAACAACCACAAAAGTGCAAAGAAAATCGGAAATACTCCAAAATCCAAAATTGTCAATGTGGGTGGCTGTGATAGTGAAACCTTTGCTTTTTGATGGTTCAGTATATACAAATATTTTGTTTCCTACACAAAATTATTGAAAATATTATGTATAAAATTACCGTCAGGCTATATGTATAAGGTGTAGGCAAAACATAAATGAATGTCATGTTTAGATGTGGGGTCTGATCTCCAAGATATCTCATGATGTATCTACAAATATTCCAAAATCCAAACAAAATCCAAAATCCAAAGCACTTCTGGTCATAGCATTTCAGATAAAGGCGACTCAACCTGTATTAGTTTGTGAGATTTTAAATCCTTTTTTGCTCCCCACAGAAATGTTCATATACACTTTTTAAAAATGTTTGAAGTCATAAATGCATCCCTTTCCAGCTGCAACACCATTGTAATCCCGCTTCGATCCTTGGAAGAGGTGGGACATATACATAAAATTTATTATTATTATTATTATTATTATTATTATTATTATTATTATTATTATCTTCTGCCTATAATTAGGGATGGGGAAACCCTCCCAATAAAGCCTAGATTGTGTGTGTGGGGGGGGGGAGAAGGGATACTCACTAAACTCAACATTATTTGCACACCTTGCTGCAAAATCTAGTAACCTGTAGTGAGTGACCAACATGATTTTGTTTACCTGTGTCATCACCCAAAATCATGTATGTTGTCACATCTAATTGAATCGAACAGCAGTGGGGCAAAGGAGGTCAAGGGCAGTGAGCACAATGAAGATGACGGAAATTGCTGCTGTAAAATAATGGCGTAGAACTTGAATACGTTTTACAACAGGTGTCAAAAATGTAAATGCTCCTGAACCCAAATTTTGAAATGAAGCAAGTTCAAGTCTGCTCTGGTTCAAACTGAGTAAAAATGAGTAATGGCAGCAGCAGCAGCAGCAGTGTATTGTCTCTCTTGAAACTAATAATAAAATATATACAAAAAAGGGCATTATTTTCCAGATTATATTGATTGCTCTATAGAGAAAAAAATATCAAAGCAATATAAGGTTGAGATTTGGAATGATAGCAAATACAGCATGATTGGCACTAATTAATGCTGCTGTTGCAAAGCGATATTGTAGCACCTTTGAGATTGAGAGAAGGAAGGTTGCAGTATAAGATTTCATGGATTGAGTCTACTTCATTAGATGCAGATTTTGTAGGCTCAGTGTACGAAAGCTTATGTTACAAACTTCTTTCTCTCAATCTCAAAGATGCTACAATATACCTTTGCATACTGGTCTAGACTATCACAGTTATATCTTTAATTTCTAATACTGCTGTAATAACAGATCTTTCAGGGATAGCCATGTTAGCCTGTTTCAGCATAAAAAGGGGAAATGTAGCCTTGGAACTCCTTTAAGACTAACCAACAACCTACTCCTTCAGATATAGGTCTTTGGATCTTTAACAGGGCAATCCTCAACTTTTTGTCAAAGAGCTCCAACATGAGAATACTTGAGCTATCCAAAGCCTTGCCAGGCTCATGGCAACAAGACAAAAAGAGGAAGCAGATTTTCAGGATGTGGAGATCTTTTTCATATCCTTTCCTCACCTTCCACTGACAATTTTTAAAAATTATTTTATTGATTTTCCTCTCCCACTGAAATCAATAGGAAGAAATTAATCTATACCAACTCTAAAGTTTACCTAGGATGCTGGATGGTTTGGAGATTTAGTATGGGATTATAAATTTTTCAAATCCAGTCTCTCCCTGATGTTCCCACAACCTCCACTGTATTCCTGACCTCCCCCCAAAACACACACACACACACACACACACACACACACACACACACACAGTTGCTGTTCTGACATTGGAGAAGTAACTATTTTTCAGCCAAGGAAAAGGATCTAATATAGAAAGTGTTTTGTTGGGTGCCAGTCTAGGAACCATAGGATTGCATTGTTGGATTTCTTGCAACATGATGGAAAATGATGATGACGACGACGACAACAACAACAACAGCAACAACAACCATTTATTTCTTACCTGCCTTTCTCCAAGGCTCAAGACAGGTTATAACCTAAATTAAAATTCAATATATAACTAATCACATAAAACCATTTAAACACATAGGTTAAAACACACAAACATAGCATTAAATAATCTTTAAACAGTAAAATCATCCAAAATAAAAACAAAAATATACCAATTTAAAATGTGTAGTTCAGAGTCAGCTGGGTAGGCCTGTGAAAGGGAGAAGTCTTTAATACTGTTTTAAATTCAGGCAACGTGTTTAGCTGTCAAATCTCTCCTAACAGGCCATTCCACAGTCTAGGGGCAGGAGATGAAAATATCCTCTGGGTAACAGTTGCCAGTCTAGTCCTGGCTGGTTGAAGCAAATATCCCCCAGAGGACCTAAAAGAGGTTTGCCTTGTTCTGGAATTTTCACAGCCTTGCCTGTCCTACTATCACTAACGTTTAAATATTCATGTGTATTCCTACTCCCTCCCTGCAAATGTTACTTATTCGATTAGGATCTTGCATATTCCACAGTGAGATGGGAGGGCCCTACCATGGAGGAAACTCCTAAAGCGGTGGCTTCTAACTCCTATGTCAGTGGGTCAGAAAGCTGATCCAGATTTTGGATGGTTTAAAGGTGCTGTCCATAGTTCTGATTACAGGGCAGGGATACTGTCCAGTTTCCTGGATACCTCCTTCAAAACCTGAGTTAAAAGTCGGAGTGGACTTGCTGTCCCACTGATAAGGGAGTCATGAGCCACCACTCATGATTCTCAACTGTATGTGCAAAACCAGCCTGGAGTGAACGTTGAACTTTGCTTCAGCACCGGCAAAGGAACAGTGCTTTCTTGCACCTCTGAGATCAGCAGGGTAGTTTAGGGGGTGTAACATAGATTGTGTACTCCATAAAGTTCTGTTGTCTATCTGAGAAGAATGGCCAGGAGGTTCAGGATGAATGACTGGAAGGCTGTTGCTGCTGTTTTCTTCCTACTCAGCATGTTTGGGGTCAAGTATGAGAAAAATAATCTCTCTTCTACCCTCTTCCCTTGGGTCAGAATCATCTCAGAGAAATCAGAGATGGGAAAATAGTTCATGAGACATGTCAAAAATGGTATTTGCCCAACTTATGGGTGTATATTGAAGCCTTTCCACAAATCCGTTCCATTAAAAAAATGTTTCTAGTTTTGGAGAATAATGATGACAGTAACCCACTCCAAGTCTCTTTTTCTATCATCTGTCTGTCCATTTGTCTGTCATCTTTCTTGTTCTGATCTTGATTTAGAAACAGGCAAATTGGCTGATGGAAGTAGATTTTCTCACCTTACTTTCCCTCTTAAAAATGTTATACCAAGTGTCAGGGAAACTTGTTGATTCTCAGATTCTTGTTGTGCACTTTCAAGTCCTTTCCAACTTATGCCGACCCTAAGGCCACCTATTATGAGGTCTTCTTGGCAAGTTTCTTCAAAGGGGGTTTGCCATTGTCATCCTCTGAGACTGAGAGAGTGTGACTTGCCCAAAGTCACCCAGTGGGTTTCCATGGCTGAGCTGGGATTCGAACCTTGGTCTCCAGAGTCCTAGTCCAATGCTCATCATGCTGGGTCTCCTTCCCAAAAACTAGGTGGAGGCACCTTCAGCTAACAGGAGGCCAATCCTGGAGCCACCCATTATACACTGTAACACACTCTTTGGAAACTGAGGATTTATGCAGTCATGGGTCCAGTGGGCCCTGATTCTTTTTGTTGCTGTTGAGCCTTGCCTGCTAACCTATAACCTAAGATTTCAAATCAATCAATAAATTTGCACCTCAGCAATTTTTCTCTCTCAGTCACACCTCCACTTTTCTTGCATCTCAATGTTTATGAAAATTATGTAGCAACTCAAAGAATGGCTTGGTCAGTCATATAAATCTCAGTCAACTACTAGTAGTCCATTTTAAGACACACTGAAATGAGAGGGACAAATTAGTCACACACTTAACCTGAGCTCGGTTGAGTTACATGAGATGTAAACATGACTAATATCAGTTAGATTTGGTCTTCACCATAACCAACAGAAAGCCATTAACTAACCAACCAACAAGAAATCAGAGATGGGAAACCTGTGACCTTTCAGCTGCAGCTCCCATTTGCTCTAGCTGACATAGGCAATAGTGAAGGGTAATGGGAATTACAGTTCAACAACATCCACAGATGTTGTCTGATATTGTCTGCTATACGGGTTCATACGTTTTGAAGCATGCTAGCTTCAAAAAAGCAGTTGAGTTCTTACACATAAAATGTGGCAATTACACGTGATAAATCATACTCCAAGAAACAACTGCTCAAAGCAGTCATATCATTCACAAAACCGAGATAATTCTCAATACATATTTAAGTAGCAGTCAGGCTCAATAGTAAAACTAAACTACAACCAGGGAGAAAAAAGACCATAGAAGAACCGTGTGCAAAATCCGAGTAAGTTGGGCTTCGAAGAATTGATAAAAGGGAAGCCCAGGAGAAAGGCGACGGTTTTGTCCCATCCACTTTGAAGCATTTGTGATGCAACCTAAGATTGGGGAAGAAACCCTGAAGGAAATACACGTTAGAGCAGATGAGTGTTTGACAGGAATCAAAGGAGAGGTGGCAAACGGACTACAAAGCAATCATGTTATCTTTACTGGCCAGAAAATCAGTCTAGGGATTGCTTAAACCTGTAGGAAATGACATGTTCATGAGGCCGCTTCCATGGGCACCTGACAGTGAACCAACTAAACTGTTCTGCCCCCACAGATTGGCTCATAGCACGGAGAGATTGCATGGGATGGAAAAATCACACAGGAAATAAGAAGAAAAGAAAAACACCCCCAACTCTTCACACTTAGGAGGGAAAACTCAGGTCAAGGCAAAGCAAAATTTTCCATTCAAGGAATTACAGTGTTAAATGCTTGACTAATAGGGGAGAAACAGTGGCTAGAAAAGAAACACATATAGTAACATTGTGGTATTGTTACCGGATGAAAATGTTATACTCATTGATTAGAACATTGATTCCCAATAGTGATGGAGACATCAGTTCAAGGAAGGCTTCAGTTCAAGGCTGTGTGATGGGATATATAGGATGGGTTTTTTTTGTTGTTGTTTGCTTTCAATTGGATGCCAGCTTATCAAGATCCTATCCTAGGGTTTTCTTGGCAAGATTTGTTCAGAGGGAATTTGCCTTTTAGCCTTCCTCTGAGGCTGAGATAATGTGACTTGCCCAAGATCACCCATTGACCTTCCATGGCTAAGAAGGGATCTGAACCCTGGTCTTCTGGAATCCTAGTTTAACACTCAAACCATTATTATTATTATTATTATTATTATTATTATTATGTTTTATTTATTTATTTATTTATATAGCATCGTAAATTTACTGTATTGCACTCACTCCCACTTCACACTCCCAGCTTAGAATGTTCCTTAGGCGCTAAATATTTGATTGTTCAAATTTCCCCCCCAAAGGGTGATGTTTCTATAGTAAAGGTGCACCCTGAGTAAAACATATAGATTATGCAAATGGAGAACTACTATACAGCTAATCCTTCACACACATATACAGGTCCATGCATGTACACACATAGTGAAGAAAATCTCTTTATTCCTTGGAGGCCAGTTCTTTGGTTTTGTGATAGCTTGTACTTAGGCCTTGCATTGGAGCAAAGGAAGATGTTTTAGGCCTTTGCAGAGAGAAGAGAGTTGGTCTTTCCATTATGTAGAATGCTGTAAACTGACCACCCTAGACAGTTGATGTGAGGTATCATAAAAAAGAAGGAAACCATTCATTGTTTAATTTATTATTAATAGCCAGAATCCTGTTTGGTAGTTACAAATGTGTAACCTGAAGTTAAGCATTTGTAACTATGTGATATTCATGATCTCTGCATAGCCTCCAGTTTAGGGGACACATAGAGGCTGTGAAATCCTCATTTACCAGGCAACAGTGGCTGCAATCAATAGGAATCTGTTTTGCTGTCACTCAGGAAGCAGCAGACTGACATTCCCATATCTCTCTCATTTGGGTGATTTCTGGCTGAAAGGGGATTGTGATAGGGACCCTACCTCTGCCTGTTGTAATGGCTGGGCTGGAATTCACTGCCTAGCTCTGTAACTACTGTAGTTACACATTCATAACTGCATAATAGAATTTGAGCCATTGTATTATTTAACGTTACACTTTTTACTGCCAGAGAGAATAGTGTTCTGAGGATTCTCTGCTTCTGGTGCCAAAGTCTTGAGTTTTGTCGTCTCGAGCCCTCCTTTTTCAGGAAAGGACATGCTACAGGTTAAGCTAGCAGCAGTAGCAGCAACTATAAAGTGACTTGGCTGCCCTTGTATACGGTCTACCTTGATGTTCAGGGACAATTCTATGGAAACTATCTCTTGTGGCAGATACAAGCAGTAGCTAGCAGCTTTTTAGGCAATTCACCCTCAGCTTCCCAAATATTGGGGTTCAACCACGTAATGTGACCTAAGGCCTTGCAACTAACCTAATGCTTCAGATGTGGCAGAAGAATGCTGTCCCACTGTCTGTCAGTCCAGTCGGCTTTGCCTCTGGAAGAAGAAGAAAAATACTTTGCCTGGTTCTATTGACTTTGTAGGATGGTAGTTGAGGGGAGCAGAGGGGTGCTACCCCAGATTGCAAAATATGTTGGGCTTTCCCTGCCCAAGACTTAAGGAAAGGTGTTAAGATATTTTGGGGGTACATTCAATATTCAAGGGGACAATGTATTTTGAGGCCATATCCCTACTATGGTGAATTTTTATACCTTACGATACCCTAACATGTTTGTTTCTAAAAAACAACACAGGTGTGGGGCTGAGGAGGGCTTCCTGCTTTCTCTAAATGGCAACCCTTGACTGCAGCATATCTTGTCACTACACCAATCTGGCTGGGGGAATGCTGGCTTTGTGGTTTTCATATCTGATCTTACAACTCTCCTTTTGTTTACCGAACACTGAACTTCTTTGAAATGTTTGTTTCCCTTTGTTGTGTCACAGCTTAAACTAAGTAGATATGTGATTAAAAAAAACTTATAATGGAGATATGCATGCAATACAGAGTAGCATACACCATGAAGATGATTTTTCAAAACATACTTCGGTCATTGGAACCAATGGCAGCAGATGGAGCTTGGGAAAATTACTTTCTTTAATTTGCCACTGGGCATGGTCATTTATAGTCTGATAAAGTAATTTTTTAAAAAAAAATAATTAAAAAAAAAGATATAGTACAACAGAGAAAATCAGATTTACTGTTTGTCAGAGCTAAAAGTTACTTTTTTTGAACAGCACTTTCCAGAGTCCTACAGCCACCCTTGCTATTAAGAGAGTTATAGTCTTAAAAAAGTAAGGCTGGCATGCTGTTCAGCAATTATAATCTCATAAGTCTGATTTATGAAATCACAGTTTGCTTTTATAGTTGTTGCACCATCACAATGACCCAAAGACCCTCACAAACCTTCCTTTTAAGTGACACAACTCTTCCAATTTGGCCATTTCTGAGCTGCTGGAGTGCAGGGTGATGAATGATGACATGTCCAGTCCTCTTCCTGTAGCAGGGTCTATGCAACTGTCTGTCTATGTGCACCTAGCTACAGGCAGAAGGCTGGATGCATTATAACATCATATCATAACACACCACACCACACCTCACCCTCTTCAGAAACTCAGAAATGGGCATGTGGGTGGATGGGGTGGATGTGATTTAAAAGGTAGATTTTGGGGTTGCACTGGGAGACATAGCTACAAGTTGTAGCTATGAACTTTATCACATGAGGCTAGCAAACTGTAATTAAAGTAGGATAATAGCATCTTTGGCCACTACTTATCACATGGCATCATGTTTCTCCTGTTTGTGCTTTGCATTTCAATAGTTGGTGGAGTGCATTTTTTCATTAACCCGAAAAACCCATCAATGGCTCCCAGTATTGCTGCTTTTCCACTACTGGTCCCTTCCTCTGCAATTCTGATATTCCGGCACTCATGTGACCTGAGTAGGCATGATGCCCCTCTTCTCTTTCCTCCTCTCCCTCTTGATATTCACAAGCAGGCTAAGGTTGCTATTACTCCCTTTTCTATTTATTTTAATTTTAATTTTTTTATCATTTTCTCATAACTTCACAATAGTGGCAAAAATAAAAAATAATAAAAAACGAAAGACATGCATGCTTTGTGTAGGGCATATATGAGGATGAAGGTGGAGTTAGTGAGGTGGAATGGAAGAGCAAACACAGGACCATGGTTTGCCAAAGCAGCTTAACAGCACAATTGTAGAGAAATGCGATAGTGATTGTTTTCAAATTGGTATGTTCCCGTTTGCTTCAACAATGCAATTACTGTGATAGTGTGAGAAAGTCCTATGTCTCCTGATGCAGAATCTCAGTCTAATTTTGCCCCCAAGCTCTGGATGGTTTGCGTTCCTTATAATCAGATCACACATGCATGTTCATCCTTTGAGGGATTTGGTGTGGGAAAGTGGCAATCCAAGATGAAAATGGCATCACAACTACAGCATGATAGATGGAGAGAACACCCATGTCACTTCAAACAGACCAAAACCCTCCTCCCAAACAATAGCGTTGGATGGCTCCAAAATCATCAGGGAGGTAAACTGGCTCTGGTTTTAGTCTGATGTTTAAAAGAAATGTGCAGGAGGCTAGATCTGTGAGGGATGGTTGAAGGTTCAACACCTAGGATATCACTGTCCCATTGACTTACCATTAATTTACTGTCCCACTGACATGGAAGCCTTATGCAATGTGTAGTCATTTCAGAGTAAGATCTGTTGACCACAGTGATACATATTTCCAGACGCACATATGATCCTCTGTGTGTGTATGTGTGTACATGCGCACATGCCTCCATACATACGAACACATATTTATGCACACATATGTACTATATATTACTAAAGTACCAATGTTTATAGCAACTTCATCTTAAGGAAACAAAACCCTAACACTCGCACACATGAAGATCTCTCTATGTACGTAGGCATTTACGTATTTATATAATATTCCACCTTTGCCCCCAAACTGAGACTCACTTTTTAAAATCTCTTGAAGGGCTGGCTGCAAGTAACTCTGCTGAAATTTTCTTGGCTGTATTAATATATTTTAATATGTTTCCACCCCCCTACATTTTGGGAACTCAGTGAATTTTAAAGCAATGCCACAATTCAGATTAGATTTTTAATTGTTAAAACTTTCTGGTCATCATCTCAGGATATGAACATAAAGCAAACAGCTCTGCAAAGCAAACATACCTCACCCAGTGCTTTATTTTCCCAAATCACTCCCTTAGCTAATGTTTCAAAGATATACCACGCGACACATCTGGTGTAAACCAAACATTTTCAGTCAGTTGGATCGCAAGGTTAATATTTGCCCATGGAATTGTGGCTGAACTTTATGAAGATCTTGAGCTATGAGGAAAGTCAATGGGTCATTATCAGCTTGCTGGCAGTTTCCAATCCAAGTTGGATCTGAGCCCAGGTGTCTGCAAAGCAAACATACCTGTGGACTTCCTGGGGTAAAAGTTGGGTCTTTTAATACCACTGGCTCTTAGCAGATTTGTATTTCTCACACATTTTGAATACAGAGTCTGTTTGGTCTCCATAAAGTTTTTAAAAAGAAAATTTAAAATTGTGGCAGTAGTAACTCATGCCTTCTTGGTGTGCAAACCATGTAACAAACCTAACAAGAGGATTTAATGGTGCTGGTAGTATAAGCGGAATTGTAAAAGGGACAGATATGTGCAGCCGCATTGTGGTATACACACACACACACACACACACACAACCTGAAAGAAAGCTGAGTATTGTCCATTGCAGGCAGAACGATTGCTCCACTCTCCTCAATTCAACCACTTCAGTTGTTTGCCAGTAACTGACAATCCTGCCACTCACTTCTCCTTCCAATTGGGAGTCATGATTGGTCTTGGGTTTCTTTTTTCCCTCCCAGATAAGAGTGGACCCAGGTGTAAAGATGACACACAAAGCTATTGTAGAGAAAGGATTTATGGCTATCTTGTTAGGTGGATCATTTCTTCATGCTTCAAACTCATTACCTTAATGTTGTGCTCTGAAAAGCAGCATGCTGCATAACAATACCGCAGAGCTTAACTCCATAATCCGTGGCAAAGGTCCTATGAAGAATTATCATCCATTCATATGGCCCAGTCCCACAATCCTGCTAAGTGTGTGCTTACGCCTGCTGAGCCCCATTGAAACCAATGGGAACAAAATGGCTTGACACCATGTACTTTGGTTTAGCTAGTTTGAAGATGGGGTAGATCAATAGCTTATTTGAGGAGAGCTTTAGGCAGTGACTTCAGAGCCCCAGGAATCAGATCAGTTTTCCAAAGAGTCTTCAGTCTTTGTGCCTTTCAGTTTTACATGTGAACAGATTTGCACTCTTGCTAAAACAATAAAAACAAATTACCTGCTAGACCCTCACATTTTTCACTAGGCTGATACAACCTTCACAGCACCCTCCCTGGACTCTGGAAAGTGGATTTAACTTTCTCAAGGTATCAAACAAACAAAAAGATCAGATTTGTTATAATGCTGTTATGTTGTCCCTCTAGTTGTTTGGGGAGCTGCTTTTTAGTGTAACAGGCCCTCAGCAAACTCATCGTGTACTGAATTAGTTACACATGTCTATGATTTGTGCATCTACTTTCCATTATAGCAGTTTGATATCAACTTTAACTGTCATGGCTCCATCCTACAGGACCCTAGGACTTGTAGTTTGGTGGGGTCCTTAGAATCCTCCCTGAACGCATTGAACACTTGAGTTCTCTGGTAGAGATTTTAAATTACCCCACCAAACTACAAATCCCAGGATTATATAGGATGGAACAACTACAGCTGAGGTGGTATTCAAGTGCTCTTCAATGTGCACTGTACTATAAATATACTGTCTCTCCCAAGCTTACAATGTTCTCATTTCCATGGAACCATGCACCCTTTCCTAATTCTTTGTGTGTTCTCTGCCAGAGTAAATGTGTAGGAAAAAGTAGCCATGTTTTCTGAAACTGTTTTCTGAAAGACTTCATTTGTATCAATGAAGTCTTACTATCTTTCTTCCTAACTGTCCTCCACCTCTTGTGTGTGTGTGTGTGTGTCTTTGCAGTTAGATGAGCCAAGTGCACAGTTACTGCTGTAATTCTTCTGAAATCAGGAGTTGTTGCACCATAGATGAATATGGCTCAATTCTTTCCTCTTGGTGTTACGTGTGGAAGTTCTTGACTTCCCCTGAAAGAGGTGGCATTTTCAGATTTTTTTAAAAAAAACAAGCACACACACACATTCTTCATGTTAGCAACACTACTACAGTGATGTGTCTTGGTCCTGTCACTGTCATGGAGTGAGTAGAGGACTGGACCAGGAGCTGATTCAGGTTCAAGTCCACACTGAGTAGTGACATTCAACGGGTGACTTTGGACCATTCATTTTCTGCTTCTCAGTCTGGCCTATTTCACAGGATTGTTGCAGGATTAAGTGGGGAGGAGGAAAGCCATGTATCTTAAGGCCGTGAACTCAACGGAGTAAAGATGGGATATAAAATGTAACTTATCAATAGATTAGTTCCAGAAAATGTTCATCATATTGGTCCTGTCCAACTTACCAGCTTGGGAAAGGTGACCTCCAAGTTCTTTGGCAGGTGAAGAAGGCAGGGATGATTGTTTGGTTAGAGCTGAAAAATAATATCTCCAATTGCTATGAGATATTCCTAATTTCGAGCTTTGGAATGCTACTTTGGGGGACTACAACATTCAGAATCCCCAGCCAGCCCTACATTGTCTAGGGGATTGGGGGAGCTATAGTCCAAAAAAGTACATTTTCTAAGCTTTGGCCTGTAGGAGCCTTCCCCTTCCCATTATCAATATTTTCACCTTTGACTGTATAAACACCAGGATAGCTCATCCAATAACCCCCTTGGCCTTGGTGACTGGTGTTGCTTAAGCTGATGGTGGCCACCATCTCATCAATAATTGGTCATCAATACATCAATGACCAGGCAGCCTCTGTCATGTCCCCACCACCACTCCCCTCTCCTTTTGTGTCGTGTCTTCTTAGATTGTAAGCCTGAGGGCAGGGAACCATCTAACTAAAAGATTGTATGTACAGCGCTGTGTAAATTTACAGCGCTTTATAAATAAAAGTTAATAATAATAATAATAATAATAATAATAATAATAATAATAATAATGTATATTTGCAGAAGGGGGTTACAGGCAAATAATAGGTGCTCAGTGTGAAAGACATTTTTTGAACTACTATAGCTGGAATGGAGAAGGTGAGTCCTATCACAGAGTGTTGGCATGCATCTCTCATGTTTCTCCACAATTGCCTATGCTGACTAGGCCTGATGGGATTTGCAGTCCAAAAAGGACATCTGGTGGGCACATGTTATCCACCCCTGCTCTAGAAAGTTATTGCCAGTGCCAGATTTGACCCCATAGGAAGGATCACACCTAGGCTGCTGCTACAATGCAGAATTAATACAGTTTGACACCATTTTAACTGTCATGGCTCCATCCTATGGAATTGTAGGATTTGCAGTTTGTTGTGGCACCAGAGGTCTCTGATAGAGAAGACTAAATAGCTCACAAAATTACACATTCCAGAATTCCATGGTTATGGCAGTTAAAGCAGTGTCAAACTGCATTAATTCTCTAGTGTAGATGCAGCTGTAGTATAAGGTAACTTTCTATGTTTCTTCTAATGATGTAGATTCAGAAGAAGTCCTCCAGAGTTGATGCGTCAGAGGAACAGGATGAGCATTCCTTGTCAGATTTCCCTGTGTCCTGTGAAATGTTTAGATTGTAGTTCTATGTGGACATAAGTCCCAATGAGTGCAGTGGGGCTTACTCTTATGTAGGCATGCATGATGTTGTAGCCCTAGTATGGATTATGAAAAGAGTTTTATAAACTGTTTATGAAAACTTTATATACACTCATGCTACAGCCAGATGTGTGTGTGTGTGTGTGTTTGTGTGTGCATGCACGTGATTTCAAGTTTGCTGTCAACGTATAGAGACCCCATGCATCACATAGGGATTTCGTACCCAAGAAATACTCAGTGATTTTGCCAGGTCCTTCCTCTGAAAGTTTTCAGTACCTGGCATTCACTGGTTTTTGTTGGTTTCCATCCAAACACTATGCAGGATTGACCCTTCTAAAGCTTCCAAGATCAGATGGGATCTCATGCCTTCAGGGTATTTAGGCCCTCAGTATAGCCAGGTATAGTATGCTTTTTAGGGAATTCCAGATGAATGGAAAATGTCAATTAAGTGCTTCTTTGCCTGTGGCTATTTTACTGGAAATCTGGACAGTGAGCTCCTCCCAAGATGTATGGGTGCATCAGAAAGGCATGTTTTCAATGCATCCACCTGGAAAAGACTGGCTGCTCTTTGCCCTGATAGTATTGACTGATTATTTATTCAAGCTTTCACTGAAAAAGGCGTTCACAGGCAAAAGCATACTGAGGCTCTGATTGTCAAATCTGAACCTTTTTTTTTGCACAAACTTCCTGGAGTTCAGTCAGTCCTGCCAAAGTGGAAGATTGACTCTAGAGTGAGAGAATTACATGCACATTGTTCCTAAATAAATTGGCAATCATAGCCACAGTTTCAGGTGAGTTCAACCATCATCCTATGTAATTGAACTAAAATAATGACATAGAATCATAGAATCATAGAGGAAGAGACCATGAGGGCCATCCAGTCCAACAACCTGCCATGCAGGAAATCTCAATCAAAACATCCCCAACAGATGGACATCCAGCCTCTGTTTAAAGACCTCCAAAGAAGGAGACTCCACTATATCTGTGCATTTCACAGGGTCCCCCACCCTATATCTGTACATTTCATTTTTCCACCCTAAGTGCAGTACCTTACATTTCTCCATGTTGAAATTCATTTTGTTATCTTTGGCCCAGCTTTCTAATCCATTAAGGTCATTTTGAATCTTGATCCTGTCCTCTGGGGTATTAGCTACTCCTCCTAATTTGGTGTCATCTCCAAATTTGATAAGTACGCCCCCAATTCTGTCATCCAAGTCGTTGATAAAGATGTTGAATAACACTGGGCCCAGGACTGAACTCTGTGGGATCCCACATATCCTTTATTTAGTGTGGACATTGAGTCTGACCATCTAGTCTAGTATTCTCTACACCAGAGACAGGAAACATGTGAACATAACCAGGCTTTTCTCTAAATTCTTGCTACCACATCCTTGAAGACTGTTGTAAGTGATGAAGAAGAGGTGGTGCCTTCAGGTTACACACATGCTGCTCAGCCTTCTTTCTTCCCCCATCATGGGTTAGAACTGATTACCTGTTAGATAATGTTTGGTGCAGAGAGCCAGAGTGATGTAGAGGTATGATCTCTCTGCACTATGACTCTGGAGATCAGGGTTTGAATTCTGGCTTGGCTGTGGAAACCCACTGTAGTGAGGAATGAAACAATAAGGGTGGGGATCATGTGGATGTTTTATCATTGATAATTAAGTGATTTTTTGCCCATGGATATTTTACTGGAAATCTGGGCAGTAAGTTCTTCCAAAGATAAAAGAATGGAGCAAACAGCAATGACTGAGACTTTAGTCTAGCAAATACTGGTGGTTAAATTTGCAGATCACAGTGCAATACTCTGAGTGTGTTTTCATAGTCCCAATGCACGAGGAACTCAGCATGCATGCAATGGAATGGGATGTATATTTTGTACTTAGAGTAAGAAATTGCTGCCTGGGAGAATTTGCTACCAAGAAATGGATGCATACACCTGCCAACCTTTCTGTAGTCCCATTAGCCATGAGTGGGCAAAGAAGGGCAAGTAGTTTGGTTAGTTTTACCTTGGGAGGGAACTGTCTTTCTCATGTTCCGAGAACAATTGATCTGGCATGAAAATATCCAGGTTTTGAGTTTTGATCACAGACACTTAAGATATGAATACGACGACCCAGAATTCAAAAGCTGGAACCTGTATAGAGGAATGAAACAAAGTGAGGATCACATGGATGTTTTGATGATGATGATGATGATGATGATGATGATGATGATGATGATGATTAATTAATTAGCTATATTATTGTTTTAATCTATATTGGATTCCAAGTTGGGAAAAATAAAATAACATTAATCTTAAGGTAGGTGTGTAATTAGAGTGTGAAGGTCGGGGAGAGATTGTGCAGCCTTCTACATGGTGTTGGACTGTAACTACAAGCAACCTTAGCCAAAATAATCTACAATGATGAATGGTGAGAACTGCAGTTCAACAACATCTGGAGGGTCATAGATTTTCCATTTCTGGGTTAAAGCTTCTCTTTATTTTAATTAAGATGAAATGTTGCTCTGAACCAGAGAGGCTTGCTTCAAATTTTATTGGCCTACCATGAATTTAAAGCAGTTCTTCTTTCTGTAGGAGAGGAGGGAGTGAAATCTGGATTCAAACTTCTAGTGCAGCCTCAAAAGAGAAAATGGTTCTTGGACCCTCAAAGGATACTCACTTGGATACTCAACTTTCCTCCACAGTATGGGGAAATTAACCATAGTAGCCTACATTACAAAGCTGTAAAAAAAAAAGAACAACACTCATGAACATATAGGAATGTGTGTTGAACATTAAAGCACTGTGGAAATCATGATGATGGTGATGACACTCTAAATTTTCCAACTTCGTTTAGTTTATGAGAATCTATGTGATGGTTTTCTATTCTGTATAATTGTGCAAAGGTAAGCCTGCACACCATAGAGGTTAAAATGTTGGTCTGGGACTTGGGAGATCCCAGTTCACTGAGCCATGAATCGCTGCCAAGTGTCCTTGTACTATAAACTATTTCCCAGCCTGATCAACCTAACAGGATTATTGTGAGGCTAAAGTGGGGAAGAAGACAGCCATGTATGCCACTTTGATCTCACTGAAGAAAAAGTAGAATATAAATATAAATAATAACTGAAATAAGTTATCTCAGAAACACAAAGCTGGGGTCTTTTACACACATGTAGTACTGCTGAATCCTACATCTATGCATTTGTTTTTTGTGGCCTAAAATGTTGAATTTTGCATTTGTGTTTTCTGAATTTTATTTTATTAATTTCTGCCTGATTTTTTAGTTTATCAAGGTCCTTTTGAATTCTGTTCCTATCTTCTAATTTCACTCCCCCCATTTTGTATCATCTGCACATATGATAAGGATTCCCTCTACCCCATAATCTAAGTCACCGATAAACATGTTGAAGAGTAATGGCCCTACAACAGAATCTTGAGGCACTCTACACCAGACCTCCTTCCAGTTTCAAGCACTGGCAACTCTTTGAGCATGGATTTGTTTTACTCTTGCCCAGCCTGGGCCTTTCAGATGTGTTCAAGTCCCATCACCTTCCTATTGTTCCAGAGGCCATGCTGGCTGAAAATGTTGGCGTTCAGAGTCCAGGACATCTGGAGCAGGCTAGGTTGGGGAAGCCTAGCTTAACATCTATTGACTGATTTGGTTTGGTTTGGTTTGATTTGAAATGGCTAGGGCAAGAAATTCAAGCTATTCTCTGAACTTTAAAGGATCTATCCAGTGTGCTCGAACCCTTTTCCCAAAAGATGGAATAAAGAAACTGACCTGATTGGTGACTGAAAGAAGGCAAAGGGACAGAAGTTCTCCACCTAGGGTTGCCAGATTTGTACTATTCCAGGCCCTGAGTTTTCAGAGCCAAAATCTGACATCAAAGGATTGCTCCTGGTGATTTCCTTAAGCCTGATGCATTAAGCATCACCCACCATTGTATGCCATTCAAATTAAAACAACAACGACAAGTCATGAGGAAATATATATGCACCACACTTTTCACAAGGCAGTGATCCTGAGATTCCACCCCTTGCTCTGAGGACTATTGAAGAAGGGCCAGGACTGGAGAACTAGGGCTGGGCCTTCAGATCTGGGAACTCTACATCCACCACACCAGGATAACATCCATCACACCAAGCATCAGGATTATTTAAGAGCATAGTTTATTTATTTATGTATTTATTTTACTTATACTTTGCCTTTCTCCTGGATAGAGACCCAAGTCAGCTCACAGAAAGAAATTGATTAAAAATCTACCAGTGCAGTTTTAAAAACAGCTGTGTGGCAAATATCGCCCTGTTCTTCTACACACCCTAGCCTCTGTCATGTGAGGTAGCAGCCTTACTCTGCAAAATAGTCTGTAGAATCACTAAGTCTATATCACTGACTATACTCAAAATTTATGAATACCATATCAGGTTAGATTAGTTGCCCATAGGGGTGGTTCTAATGTGTGTCTCTCCAGGGCACTGTTCACTGTATTGCCCCACCAAAAGCAAAAACTAATTCTTTAAATTTGCTTACTTTAAATGTGTAGCATGCCCACATGACCATGTTTCCTTGCCACATTTCATCCCAATACTGTGTGCTCTGGCCACAGTGATACAGATTATCAGACAGTGTTCTTTCCCCTCACCTGCTTCCTGATTCTGTTGTAGATGGGCAAGCCAGGTATTGAACGTGAGGAGTAGGGTCACTACGCTTGGCATCACTTGGTGCGGTAACTCATGGTGTCACCCCCGCATTGAATTCCTCCCATCCCACACCATACAGAATCCTTAGTAATGTTTTTTGTACTAATGTTACTCAGAAATTGTAATTCCCATATATCACTGAATGTAATGGTAATAGTTGTGACACAAACAACTAGCAAAATTAAATAAACTGCAATATCAAATGCACAGCTTAAATGTATTTACAAATACACCGTTTCAAAGAGAAAATTTGGTAAGATTTGATGTTTATAAAGAAAATTTTAAAAGAATAAAAATAACACACACATTTAACATATAATTTAAAAAAACCTGGGACCTCTTCATTTCCCTCCCATTGAGTCTTGCCCCACTCACCTCTTCAGCATTTTAAAGGGATGCAGGCAAACGCCACGGCCTGCTTCTGCCAAAAGGCAGATGTTTGAGGAACAGTGATATCACCCCCCCCTTTAGGGTGTCACCTGGTGTGGTCATCACTCCTGTGCCACCCTAATGACACCCCTGAACATGAAACCATCTGCATGCACATCAAATATGGTGCCCTTAAGCTGTGGTCTCTTCCCATGCCATACACCTTCTTTTTGGCAGTTTCAGTTTAAGTACATTTTAGGGCTTTTGAAGGAAGTGTAAAGTGTAAAATGTGCAACTTGCAAAGCAAACACTACCAATGACAGCTAAAAGAAGTTGCCATCTTTTCCTATTAAAATTATAACTGAGATCACAATTGCCTAAAAAAATAGATAAATGTCCTCTCAACTTACAACTAGACTGGTTTAAGTGGAGCTTCCAACAATAAATAAATCAACTGCTGTTTCCATTGATTTGCTTATTCATTAAACCAAAGCATTCTTGCAGTTTTGGTGATTACTTTCCATGTTCCAGGGATGAAATCCAACACAGATAGGCTCTGGGGCTAATTGGTGGCATGAATCTTAAGTGAACTCTGAACTTTGACTCATGCCAGGCATCATGCAAATGCCTTTTTGTGTATGAAGATGAAGGGCAACACAATTCACTCACAGGAGATATCTGATTGGCAGTGACACTTGACCTGTGCATGTTTCTGTGCTTCTTTAACAATGCTTTCCGCCAAACACAGGCAAGGTTTATTGGCCTACAATGTTTATAGGAAATCCTGCTTGGTAGCAAATCCTGATTAGGAAACTGTTATCATCTCCTTTGCATGAAGGGTGAGCTCTCAGCAGGCTCAGCATCTGTCTGCCATAAAAAGGGCTTCTGATGAGTCAGAGTATAGCTGCCAACTGTGACTAGCACCTAACTTGTTTGGACTCCATTGATAACCGAGTTCCTTGTTTTCTTTCTTTCTTTTTTTTTTTACAAAAACAACCAAATAGCTTATTGAACCAGATAATACACTATCATGAGAGAGAGAGAGAGAGAGAGAGAGAAATGCAAAAGAGAGCAAAAGAGACTCATACCACCTAAAAGACTAGCAGAGTGATCATGACATAAGCCTTCATAAGTAAGAGCTCATTGCATGCTTTGAGTTTTTTCTTCATGGTGGTGCCTGGCAGACAGACAGACACAGAGATAGATAACTTCTCCCTAACTGTCCAGATAAGGCAGGGACAGTCCCGATTTAAATGCCCCAGTTTCTCTCTCCGCTTCTTCCTTGCTTCCCTTGGTCTTGGCTTATTTTGATTGCTGCAGACTGAGATCAAAGAGCAAAAATAGTTTGCACTCAACTTGGCAAGGAGGAGAGATAAGGAGAGGAGCCTCAGGGAAAGGCTAACTGCTGCCACCTCTACTAGTTTTAAATACTTTTTGTCATCTTTTAAACAACTTTTAATAACTTTTGTCATCTTGATCACAGTCTGATGTTGCTTGACCACATGTGCCTTGGTTGGAGGATATGCACAGACACACACAGCACACCTTTTGTAAACGTTCCATGTGTGTTTTAATATAGGTTTAGTAATTGTTGTTGTTGTTGTTTGCCTTCAAATCATTTCCAACTTATGGCGAACCTAAGGTCACTCTATCATGAGGGGTTTTGCTATTGCCTTCCCCTGAGGCTGAGAGAGTGTGACTTGCCAAAAATCACCCAGTGGGTTTTATGGTCGAACAGGGAATCAAATCCTGGCCTCCAGAGTTATAGTCCAACATTCAAACCACTATGCCATGCTGACTCTCTTAATATATATTTTAACCTAATTTAATTTTTCTGATTATTTAATTGTGTTTTAATTTTTGTATTTTGTGGATGTTTAACAACTTTTTGAATGGTTGTAAAGCTGCTTTGAGTCCTAATCTGGGGAAAAGGTGGGAACAACAACAACAACAACAATAACAACAACAGAATCCCTTTCATTAAATGCATGAAATTTTATAAAAGTTGGCCACTTGGCAGGCACACATGCAACACACACACAGCTTTTGCACTCTAAAGTCAATAGTGTACATTAGATGCATTAAACTTTTTCCAAGTTGGCAAACACAGATACACAGAGAGGGAGAAAGAAAGGGAGAAAAACGTCAGAAATAGTAAAATAAAAGAATGAAATACAAGATGTACAACTATAGCATTTCTGTCACTGTATGCTTTTAATATAGCAGCCTGAAAAGCTTTCCTACATCTCTGGAGCAAATCCAAAGACAACGGGATAAGATGAAACCAACTGTTAGATAGGGGTTTTTATTATATTGTTAAGGGGAAGGCAATGGCAAATTTCCTCTGAACAAATCTAAGCAAGAAAACCCCATGATAGGTTTGCATTAGGGTCGCCATAGGTTGGAAATTACCTGGAGGCATAAAACAGCAATAAAATATCCTAAAGGCAAGAGATCTCATCTGATCTTGGAAGCTAAGCAGGATCAGCCCTGGTTAGTATTTGGATGGGAGACTGCCAATGAACACCAGATGCTATAGGCTATATTTCAAAGGAACTGGCAAAACCAGTCTGAGTATTCCTTGCCCAAGAGAACCCTATGAAATTCATGAGGTTACCATAAGGTGACAGCTGACTTGAAGTATGGACACATGTGTGCGCACACACACAGAGATGAACAATACAGTCATCAATAGTTTACACATATCTGCAATCAGAAATAGGGAAGTTAGTGAAATAGTGTCAGAAAGTGCTAGAAAGGTGGGAGATAAGATAAGTTTACAAAACAAATTTATTTCCAAAACATGCAAACTGGCTATATCTATCTACTAGTGAAAACATTTTAATCTACTACGTATTCCCTGCTCCCACTTTTCTTCCATGAGGCAGCACACCATGGCCTTCCTCTGCTTACTTTACTCTCTTTCTTCTTTGCTACCTATGGCATTCCACACTACTCACTACTGTAGTTTGCCTCCCCCATAGATTGAAAAATAACCTTCAGTAAGAGTGGCAGGGGGCAGTGATAATAAGGGACACCCGAAATGCTATTCCCCCACACTGTTCACAGGAAAAATGTTCTTAAACAGAATTTAGTTCCAGGAAAGTGTATTTCACATTCTGACTCAAGGGTCCTTGCTTTAAAACACACACACACACACACACAAAAACTTCTAACCAGTGGCATCATATCACCACTTTGGTTCTGCTTTTGTTTGGGCAGTTCCCTTGAATAGAGCACACTGAAAAGGATTTTCTATTCATCTCATAACCTGAATTTGAAATCCCCAAATGCTAGGAGCTGCTGTGGAATGCAAGCTGAACACAAACCAGTAGGGTCATTTAACTGCTGGAAAAAAAGTGTTCTTGAGCTTCTTAGGTCTAATCTGCACTGCAGAATTAATGCAGTTTGGTACTGCTTTAAATACCATGGCTCCTGCCTATGGAATTCTGGGACTTGTAGTTTATTGTGACATCAGAGCTCTCTGACATTGAAGGCTAAATATTTAACAAAACTACAAATCCCAGAATGCTACTGTATTGAAACATGGCAGTTAAAGCCGTGTCAAACTGCATTATTTCTACAGTGCAGACCAGGCCTTAACATAACATCCAGATCAGAGAGTGTGATTGTTCTACTCTATTCTTCCTTGATGAGACTGCATCTGGATTACTGTGTCCAGTCCTAGGCAAAGGACATTTAACAAAGGACATTGACAAACTCCAGCTTGTCCCAGGAGGGTGACAACATAGTAAGGGATATAGAAATGAAATCCTCTGACAGTGGGAAATGTTGGGTATACTTAGCTTGATGAAGAGAAGGCTAAGGGAAGATGTGATATCAGTGTTCAACTATATGGTGGGCAGTCACACAGAAGATGGATCAAATTTGTTTTCTGCTGCTTCAGAAGAGAAGGCTAGAACCAGTGGGTGGAAACCTCAGGCAACCAGATTGTGTCTCAGCACTAAATGGCACTAATTGTTTGAAACTAGAGCAGAAGGACATGACGAGCTCTCCTTTCCCACCATACTGAAGTAGATCCTGGATGGCTACCTGCTAGGGATAGTATAGTTGCATCTTGCATTGCACACCTTATTTTGATCGGGGGAAGGGGGTGCCTAATGACCACTGAGAACCCTTCCAAGTTCTGTGAATGTATGAGGGATGGAATTGATTTACTGTGAATAGGGATAACAATCATAACCTTATGGAAGAAGTTGATGTTACTGGTAATCACAAACTAAAGGAGAAAAATGCTCCTTCCAAGCCTATAAACAGGGTGTCTGTAAAATGCATCCCCTTCATGTCAGTGGATACAGCAAACCTATGTACTCAACACTTGAAAGCTTCATGTAAAACAGGCTTACTAGTGTATCCAAGCTAATTGCTGCAAGTGGCCAAACTCTCTATCCTAAAACTGTATGCTCCCACCTTGCATTGCATACTAAATCTTCCACATGTCCTAATGCCACAAGTCCCTCCCAGACACTTACATATTGCTACTAAATTATCATTATTATTATTATTATTATTATTATTATTATTATTATTATTATTATTATTATTTTCCAGCCATCTCACATTAGCTCTTGCTCTACCATCATCAATATGTGTTGCTTCTCTCCCAGTCTTGTCCATGATATCCTGGGAACATGATGTACAGGAGGGGTGGGAATTGCTTAGCCTTCCAGATGTTACAGCTTTCAGCATTCCATACTTCCTCACCATGTTGATTAGTGTTGATGGGCAGGGACGTAGCTAGGATTTTAGGAAGGGGGGGTCCAGACTAAGTGCCACCATTATAATGGGGCTTGAGTGCAGCGGCGCAGCAGCACACACAATTCATTTTTCTAATGGAAGGGGGGAGTCCGGACCCCAAGAACCCCCCCCCCTTGGCTACGTCCCTGTGATGGGATTTGTTCTGCAACATCTGGATAGCCACACAATCCCTGCCCCTGCTGTACAGCTGGGAGATATGTACTGTTCCTGGAAGGTGCATAAAACTGGGATCCACAACAGTCTCCCTCTCAACCCAGGTAAATTTATTTGTGTAACTTTCTACTTAACAACTGTTAAGCAAAGTATTTTTCTTGGTATACCATTTCTATTATTATTATTACCTCACCTTTTCCCCAAAACTGGAACTCAGGTTTGGGAATCTGCTATCTCACTAATTGATTAATTCCTACTTAATTCTTAATTATAATTACTTAATTACATAATTATATGCAATCTAATCACGTCTTTGTCACAGTTCTCAATCTCAAACTTTAATATATTCCTGTTTAATCACTAGAGAACTCAGAAATATCTGGAAAACATTTTTTGTCTTCTCTGAAGTACCATTAAAATACATTTGCAACACAAACAGTTGGTGTTAATGGCTTGTGGGACAGCTTGCAGAACAGTTTGAACAACGGATTGTGGGGCAACTTGAGCAATGGCTTATGCAAGTGGAATCAAAGTACTGGATTTGGCTCTTGAGCAAAATATTGCAAACACTAGACACTTTGCAATAGCAGAACCACACTACTAGCTACAATCCTGCACCTGAAGCACCAGAAAACAAGAAAGAAGTGTCAATTATTCTCTCGTTATCTTTTTTTTTTGTCTCCTCTTTCTTAATCTAACACTTTCCAGTTTAAATCCTAAAACTGCTTACTTGGAAGTAAGCTGATATATATATATAGCATTCTGCATGGTTGCATATCCTACACCCATTAATTGAGAATAAACCCCTTGAATTCAGTCAGAATTACATTTGAATAGACATGTATGGGACTGAACCGTCAATTAATTTAATTTACTGTGCTATATGTCGAATGTTCTTTATCTCGTCCCTACGTATACTTCAAATGTTGTGCTATGGCCAGTTTAGGAGCTGTCTCCCTATGCTTTTTATGGAACATTTACAGAATTATTTCTAAAAACATGGGGAGGTTGTTCCAGAAACAATTCATATCCATCCAACTACTCATGAATGCTTTCTTTCCCATCTATTCCAAAGCTTTTAAATCTTAGGACAGTACTGCCACATTTGGAGATAATAGGCTTGCTCCTAGGCTGCCGTCCCACAAATACACCATTGAATTCCACTCAGAAGTCTTGCTTCTGAATAGACTCATTTAGCAGAGCATTTCAACACATTATTAGTAGAATTGTGATTACTATCAGTTATATTAATTTCTTTGGTTTCAAATGTCAGCAAAAAAAAAAAGTGTGTGTGACCTTTGCAAGCTCAACTCCAAAGGTAATGTCTATATGAAGAAAGAATTAGCTAATACCACATGTCTAGACAAGGCAGTTAAAAAGATGGTCTTGGTTAACATTCGCTGGTGTACCCACAATTTGATGCAAGTTGCTCATACCTAGAGGAAAGGTCAGAAAAATTTTCCAGTGTTGTGGGGGCCATGTTGGCAAATCTTTGTCGTGTACTAAGATGTTGTGGAAATATTCCGTGGGATGTAATGCTATTCAAAATGCTATTCTAAACTTGATTTGGCAAGCACAGTCCTGATTAATATTCTCTCATCCTACTTTTTAGTTCCATTTAAGATGTCCCAGTTTCTTTCTCCTCCTCCAGTTTCCCCTCTTCATCCTTACTTTACTTCAACTGCAACTGAGCCCTGGTGGCGCAGTGGTTAAATGCCTGTACTGCAGCCATTCACTCGAAACCACAAGGTTGCGAGTTCAAGACCAGCAAAAGGGTCCAAGCTCGACTCAGGCTTGCATCCTTCCGAGGTCGCTAAAATGAGTACCCAGACTGTTGGGGGCAAATTAGCTTACTTGCTAATTAGCTTACTTGCTGTTCACCGCTATGATCTTTGGAATAGCGGTATATAAATAAAACAAAACAAAACAAATGGAGCACAAAATGCAAAAACTAGTTGGCACTCAATAAACTTGGGGTAGAGGAGAGGAAAGCCTTGTCTTCTCAGTAGGATCAAGCAAAAGAAACTGCTGCAGACTCTCCTAGCTTGTGTGTTGTTCCACATTAATACATCTTAACCACATTCTGGTGTTGCTTGGCCATCATGCCCTGGTTTTCATCCATGAAATGTTGGAGAGTATGGCATAAGATACAGAAATCCAGCAATCCGTACATATTTGTCTAAATTACATAATTTAGTTGCAGGTCTAATTTGCACAGTAGAAATAATGCAGTTTGATTCCTCTTTAATCACCGTTTGCTAGACTTGATGTTTTCTATGGTTGATGCTTAAGACATCATGTTTAATGACATAACCAGGGGCTTCCCCTTGTAACATCTCAATACACTGTTGTTTGGTCTCCAATTTTGGTCTCATTTGTTGACCTTGGGCCAGTCATTGACTCCCAAAGATGCTGAAAAATGAGAGGAAGGAAGCAGACACCTCATCTTGAGCTCTTTGGAGGTTAGGCAGGATACAAAACAGGGTTGAGCAGAGTGTGGTCCACCAGATGTTCCTGGACTGTAACTCTCATGAGGAATACCGGGGATGCAGCTCAGCGGCTTCTAAAGATTCTAAGCAAATATAATAATTCAAGAAACAAAAGTTAACATGTTGATCCGTAAGAACAAAACAAAGTAGGTGGCCAGTAACTTTACCATGACCAACTAGTTTCACAGTTGTATGCCATAAGGTTGCCAGATTAAAGACTGGAGATGGCTCCTCTACCTTTAAAGGTTGTTCAGTTCTTGCTTGTCATGCATCAAGGTAGCAAGCAATGCCTGCTGAAAGTCTCATTTCTATATGGCCATTAAAGGTACAGAACCATCTCCAGTTTTCAATCTAGCCATCTTAGGTTTGATACCTGCACACCTACCAACAACATGGTGTGTGGTAGTGTTTCCTTCTTTGGAGGTTTTTAAACAGAGGTTAGATGACCATCTGTTGGGAGTACTTTGATTGTATGTTCTTGCATGGCAGGAGTTTGAACTGGATGGGCCTTGTGGCCTCTTCCATCTCTAGGATTTCATTATTCTACCCCATCAAACCTGGTATATTTATCTTGTGACCGAGTTTAATGGAGGCTGCATCACTTAAATAATGAAGCTATACATTTAGACTTCCATGCTTCTCCATCCTGTCCCACTTGGTAATTGCCTAGTCTAAAGGTTACACAATAGACAAGGAATTACTGTATAAGCGGCCCTAATAAGGGTATTGCCTGCCTGTACAATTTAAAGTGTGTTTTGCAATAAATAAATATGTCCTGCTTCACAAGATGCCTTTGCTCAGTTGTCTCCCAGAGTGTTCAGTAATATTCAGACTTGCCTTGAAATGTGTCAGAGCAGGAAACATCATCACTTCCAATCTCTTCCTGAACCCTCTTTTCCAATTATTTTGCTCAAATGGGTCTGTTCAGACTAATATCCATTCTAAATCTATACTTTGTTATCTTCATCCCATTGTCCACAAATCTGTGCCCAGTTAGAAGAACCCCACTGTAAGCTTGAGTACATCATCTCACTAGAAGCAGTATCTTTTGCTCTTCTTTCGGTAACAATCCACCATCTACTAAATTATAGACATTAAAAGTGGTCCAAGTGCTTCCCTATTAGTGATTCATTAGGCTGGAGAACATGTGATGCTCTAGGTGTTGCTGGGATGCAACTCCCAGAAGCCCTTGCCAGCATAGACATAGATGAGGGATTCTGGGAGGTGCAGTCCAGCTGCATTTTGAGGGCCACACATTCCCCAGTCCTTCATTAGGCCGATGGTTTTTAACCTTTCTACCTTGGCACCGTGACACCATTGTCAATAGGAGCTATGTGGCATAGATCTCAGTGGTATTTCATTCCAGACTCTTGATCGTGTTTCCCTCTCTTTTTATTTATTGATTAATGATACTGATGCCTTGGTTTTTCATGAGGATCCCAGTTGTCTTCCACCCAAGGGACAGATGACAAGGATTACTCACAATATTTCAGCTCAGCAGCCTGTGTTTGTGCTTCTTCCTCTTTGAAACCCTACCACCACCATTTATCTGTCTACATCTGTATTTTGCAAGAGGAAAACTAACTCAATCCAGTTCTTGCCCTGTGTCTGACCTACAGTAGACTCCAAATCAAGCTCATCCATTTGGCGGCTCATTTGATGTCTTTCATGTTACAGATAGGTGGCTGTTTTGGCACTATGTGCAACACTTGTCTTGGTTTCCACTTGACAATTATATTCCATTGCTTTGCACTGCATGGGTTTTTAGCCCATTTCTCCAGTGCATGAAGTCTGCATGGAAAGGTTAGAGCAAGCAGGAAACCAGCTTTGCAAATATATCGAGTCAAGTGAGGATTTGAACTCAACGCGTCTTTTAACTGTCCTAAAAAAATGTTCCCAATACAAACACATGCAAAAGTACTGGCCCTGGGGTTGCATCTCCTCTTGCTGCTATTGTTGGTTTTCAGATTGGAAAGGAAACACCACGGGCAGAAGAAAGGTGTGTGATTTCTTCTGGCATATATCCTCGGGATCTAATCAGTGAAGGTAGAAAAGAAATAGCTGTCAGGTGGTAGAGGGAGAGGAGAATAAAAGAGTTTTATAGACAGCCTTGTTGTCCTGCCTTGTGCACCATCTGCTGAATACAGAAACCTAAGACTGGTTAATAGAAGCTGGTTCTGTGCTTTCAATATTTAATGTCTATTTCAAATGGCATGACAGAGCTCTGCTCTATGCCAGCTTGTTTTTATGATATACTGAGTCCCACACACCTTGGAAGTTTCTTTTTAAGCCCCATCATGATTCAGAAATCTCTAACACAGAAAGAGAGAAGACAGAGAGAACTTGAAAATAATGAATAGTATTTAAACACAGTTACCTGAAAGGGGACCCTTCCCTTTTTTTGTAACAAGGGCATAACAAAGCCACATTTCAAAAGCAACATGACAAGTAGGAATGCAGTTATTTTATTGGTGTGACTGTTTAAAGTTATTTTTAAAGGCCATTTGTAGACATCTTTAGAGCCATTATGATGGATATTTTTGAATTTTATACCATTCTTCTATAAATTCTAAGGTTTTTTTTAAGTAATGCAAAAAGCATGAGCAATGTAATGAGTAACAAAGAATTTCTGTTTAAACTTTATCATGAATAACTGCAACAATTAGTGAAAGCATAAGGTTTCAGAGGAGCAATACATCTGCTCCTGCTTTTAGCCCAGACTTAAAGAAGAAATCCTACCTTTCCAAATTCTGCTCCGTTAAAGTTCAGTCTAAAACCCAGAGCAGATGCACAAAAGCCACTGACATGGAAAGCACCAGCCACCTGTGTCTGTGTGATTTTGTTTTTGCATAGGAGAATCAGCAAACATGAGTATATTGAGGCACACAGGAGATTTTGGAGGGGAAGGTCTTTATATATATATTTAAGGTGTTGATTTGTATATCCAAATGCATATCATGAATCTTTGTGTGAGGGATTATCACTCAGACATAGCTCCAGATTAATACAAAGATCCTAGACTGGCATCCTCTTTATTATTTATTTATTTATTTAGCGCTGTAGATTTGTTTTCTTTGATAGCATTCCCCTGTAAGACAAAGACATTGCTGCATCACATTTCCCTTATGCATTTTAGCCAATGTTTTGTTAATTGGCTTTATTATATTTTTGCTGTTTGGGAGTTTTATCATTGATTTCAGTTGCTGCTACTTGCCTTGAGTGACAGGTACTTTAAGGACCAGATGGACAGGTGAGAAGGTTTTTCAGTGAAACAAACGAATATCCCAGCACTACATTAGTCCCTCAAGTCAGTGGTCATACAGCCTCTTAAAGTCCAAAACTAGCTGCAAGGGCAGGTGAGGTGCTGAAACTAGTAGGAGAGGAAGAATACATGTAACTGACTTCTTGACAACATATCCAGGTAGCTGTGTTGGCCATATAGCAAAGTATAATAACACCCAAAATTCACAAAAGAGTGGACTTCTTGACAGTTTCAACAAACTGGAATATTGACACATGAAAATAGTTAATGGCATGTTATGATTTCTTCAGCAATTGGCCAAAAGCAATGCATGGGAAATGACTTTGATTGAGTACAAAAAAGAAAGAAGATTGGTGAACTGGAAGAACTTCGCCGGCAGCTAGATTGTGGCAAGTATTGTTCAAGATACTGTTGCCTTTCATTTGGCTCACATACAGAATGAAACAGCCCTCAACCCACATCCTACGCCTGCACAGCATACTTGGATGCGGAAAAAAGGCATTGCAGTAGGGAGGTGTGTGTGCATTTTTCAAAGAATCACCACTGTTTCCCTTCCTACACGATCAGGGAGTTTCACAAAGATGGATGGGGTGATTTGAATGAGACAAGTATGGAAAGCTTTGAATATTTAAATAGAACCAGATTTGAAGAACATGGGAAAGGCTATTAAGTTTAATTCATTTAAAAATAAAGACTGGCCTGTTTCTGTTTTGGAAAGATTTTATAGTCTACTGACCAAATGTACTTAAGCATCATGACATTGCATTCCAGTTGCTTCCCACTATCCAACAAGCAGGGCTGAAACATGCAGTGTGTGACTTAACAACAGTGCATATGAACATGTTCAGAGTGTTCTTTATTTATTAATTAAAACATTTATATCTGAAGATCTGAGTAATCTCAGGATGGTATACAATAAAACCAACCTGAATAATTTAAATGGTGTAAAAAATGAAATGATTTTTAAAGGCTAAAATATATATTTAATAATTTAACAAGTTAAATAGAGAGATTGAAACTGGTTAAAATAGCTTAAAGTGCTGTAAAACCATGTACATGTGAGAGGTTGTATAAAACAAATGGGCCTCCAAAGCCTTTAACGAACAGCCATGTCTTCACTTGGTGGTGGAATGATGGCAACATTGGTGTCAATTGGACCTCCAAAGGCAGGACATTCCATAATTTAGACACCACAGCAGAGAAAGGCCTCTTCCATTCAACATAACTGTCATCTTCCAACTGTAGGCCTTTCAATTCCAGGTGGTCTTGGATGATACAGATTTTCTAGCACCATTTAAAACCTGTTTCAGAGCACAACATGGAGTTGAGACCTCTATGGACACCTTAGTAAATTGTATTTGCCTGACCAATACAATAGAGGAATAGCAATAGCAAGTACATTTCTATACCACTTATCAGTACTACTTAAGCGCTTTACAAAGTGTAAGCTAATTGCTCCCAACAATCTGGGTACTCGGAAGGATGCAAGCCTGACTTGAGCTTGAGCCCTTGGCTGGTATTGAACTCACAACCTTATGGGTTGTGAGTGAGTGGCTGCAATACAGGCATTGAACCACTGCATCTCTCAGTAGCTTTCAATACCATTGACCCTGGTATCCTTCTGAAACACTTGAGAGATTTGGGAATTGAGGGCACTGTGCTTCAGTGGTTTCTATTCTACCTTTCAGATGGTGGTATCTGGGAACAGCTATTCCTAAAGAAAAGGAAAGGAAAGGAAAAAGAAGCTGCTATGAAGGTGCTATTTTATCCCCAGTGCTGTTTAATGTCTACATAAAACTGCCAGGAGATATCAGCCAGTGACAATGGGTGGGTTGCTATCACTATGCCTATGACACCCAAATTTATTTTTCCATGTCTTCAAAACAGCCTTGGCTAAGGTTAGTGTGACTCCTCTGAATGAATGCCTGGAGAAGGTAATGGGTTGGATGAGGAAAAACAAATTGAAAACGAATGAAGACAGAGGTGCTTGCAGTCAAGGGTCCTAACTTAACCTGGGTTTGGAGATGTCTCAACCAGTCCTGGATGGAGTGCAGTTTTCAGGGTGCTTCTGGGTCTGTTGCTTTGAAAGACACCGCAGATATAAGTGATGGCCTGGAATGCTTACTATCAGCTTTGGCTATTATGCCAGCTTTGCTTCTTCCTTGAGCGGGAAGATCTTAAGATGGTAGTGCCTATGCTGGTAACTTCAAGGCTGGACTTCTGCAACCTGCTGTACATTGGTTTACCTCTGTTGTAAGTTCAGAAATATCAGTTAGTTCAAATCATGGCAGGCAGACAGATTAGTTACTGGAAACTCTAGTAGTAATCATATTACACCAATAGTACAATCACTCCACTGGCTGCCTATTAGTTTTCTGGCAGGTTCAAAATGTAAATTGTTACCTTTCAAACCTTATATAGTTTGGGTCCAGATTACCTATGAGGTCAATCTGGGGGACATTTATTCTTGTCAGCCAAAGGGTGGCAGCTCTTACCCAAAAGACATTTTCTTTGGTTGCCTTGACTGTGGAATTAAATGCTGAAAGAAATTCAACAGCTGGATACACTGTATGAGTTTAAAACGGTAATAAATACCAGTTTTGGATGTCCTGGTCAGGAATTGGACAGCACAATTAGAGTTCTCAGAAAGACTTTCACCCTAAAAACTGTTTGAGGACTCCCTCTCCAGCCCTGGCTTTGACATTCTGCAGCCTAATTTAGAAGAGAGAAAAAAGATTTTTGATTTTACTGTTGCCATCCAGAAATCCTTGTTGGTGTACTGTAAACAGCCAAGAGATCTACCAGTGGATCCCAATTTGTCTTTTGCCCATTCCGTCCATAAATTTATTATGTAAAGACCTATATTTCAGTCATATATGAGCCACTGATCCAGTTCCAGAAAACTTAAACTTGCCAAGGCAACAAAAGCTTAATTTGAAACCTAACCTAACACTTCCACCCACGACACCTAAAAATGCAATGTGTGCCTTTTGTTTGCCTTTATGTTGTTTCCGACTTATGGTGACCCTAAAGTTAACCACCTATCACAGTTTTCTTAGCAAGTTTCTTCAGATAGGGTTTGCTATTGCCATCCTCTGAGGCTGAGAGACTGCAAGTTGCCCATGGTCATCCAGTGAGTTTTTCATGGCGAAGCAGGTAGCCGAACCCTATTCTCCAGACATTGATTCAACACGCAATCCACTACACCATGCTGGTTCTCCAATATATATATATATATATATATATATATATATATATATATATAATACTTTTGTAGAATGTGTGTGTATCTAAAACAATGCTCTTGCTATTTCAAATGATGATAGTTGTCTGACAACTAATGGGCTCGTTTCTGCCCGTATAGTCTTCCATGTAAGATATGCATAAGTTATAACTCTATCAACTGCTAAGCAATAAAATATCAAAAATTAATAAATATCTACAGATGTAACAGAGTATTAGAAATCTTACCAAAAATGGATTTATAGTTGTAAAAAAAACAAAAAACAAAAAAACAAACAAACAAAAAAAGAATTAAATCAAAGCAACATACTGATTTAGGGATAACTTAGGCCACATACAGACTTCCAAAATAAAGCTGCTTTGGGTCACTTTGGAGGTATGCTGTTTAAACATTGCATGCATCCTAAGAGTCTGGAAGCTGCGCCAAAGCTGTGCTCAAGCTCAATGCTCAAGATTGGATCGTGGCTTTGGCATGTCTTTCAGACTCTTAGGACACATGCAAAATTTAAACAGCAAACCTCCAAAGTGTCCCGAAGCAGCTTTATTTTGGCCTGTCTGTATGGGGCCATAGATATGCGCAAATCTTTCAGCTCTATACAGGTAGAGAAATGCACTATGGGATAACTTAGCTTTCTTTAAACTTAGTTTTTCTTAAGAAGATGGTGAATCAGTTTGGCTTTCAGTATTGTCAGCAGGCAGTGTTTTGTTTGAAAGTTCTGCTTCATCTTGGTTCATATAAAGGTCATGCATAACCACAGCTGAAAGAACGAAAGAGTAAGAACAGCACTAAGCAATTGGCCTTTCATTTAAAAAAAGATACCAAGGCCTCGGGGGATTAAAAAAGCCTACAGTTTAAAAAAGACCTCCTAAATTTTGTAACTCACTACAGGCACAGGTTGCATCTGAAATGAAGCACATAAAATATATGGAAGTATGTGTCTCATTAAAATATTTTGCTCTCTATTTTGTTCCAGTTTTGATCCAGCTTTCGTTTGGAGAAGGGGTCTAAATAAGGAGCACTGGGAAAACAGTAGGTACAGAAACATGACTGGGACCAGTAGTATTGGATCAATAAAGAAGAACCAGATTATACTGGGAGGGATCATTTGAATTGCTGGGGAGGTGACATCTGGAGGAAAACATGTTAGAAAAGGCTGGTGTAGACCTTAAACTGAAAATAGATTAGTTCATTAATGGTATTTGCAAGATCCCTTCTGTCCACATAATTTCATGTTTTTTGTTGTCATGAGCACTAGAAACATGTTCCATTTTTTGCTTTTGTTTTTGCAATAAATAAATAAAATACAAAATTCACAGGTTTCCCCAAAAGCTGCAATAAGGCAGCATGTTAAAGGCAGAAGTCTTGATGTCTCCCCACAGAAACCTCAGTCCCTTTTGCATTTCTTAACCTTTTGCTTCATAGTTTTATCTTTTATATTGCTCATCAGAGCAGGAATGTGTTCTGTTGTTGACTCCATTAAAGATAATCATCCACAGTGTGAACATAGCCGTGCAAATTCTTAGTAGGGTTGCATTTCTTCCATGAACTAAGAAGTGCTACCCACTTTGGATTCTACTGATTCTTCTTACCAAGTGCAGCTAGGCATTATTTAGGTCTAGTAGTGATGCTAATACTGTCTACTGAGATATTCAGTTCTCTGCCTAAGGCAGAGAGTTAAGTCTTTCAACTGATTGTTCATGGTAAAAAGGCCTTTCACTTGCTTGCAATGAAAAACTCCCCCCTAATATTCTAGCCTTTTTGAGAGCCAGTGTGGTGTTGTGTTTTGAGCATTGGACTATGATCATGGAGACCAGAGTTCAAATGCCTATCGGACATCGAAGCCCACTTAAGTGATTTTGGGCAAGTCACATTGTTTCAGCCTCCAAACAAGAAAAGCAAACCCACTCTGAACAAGTCTTGCCAAGAAAATCCCATTATAGGGTCACCATAAGTCGGAAATGACTTGAAGGCACACAACAAGCTGCTTTTAATAAATTTTTGGGTGCTGAAATTGAAAAAATAAAATAAAATTTTTGCGCCTCGTACAGGTCTTTCTCAAATTCAGTATTTTTATCAATTTAGTGGTTGCTCAACTTTAACTGGGGATGCTGATCTTCCAGTGCGATTTCTTTTAGTGCATTGGAACAGATTTTTGTGCTTCATATCTTTTGGGATACAGAGTCACAAGGAAAATGTACAATGTGGGTTTTAATAGTAGCCAGGCATAAAAGGGTTACTGTGAACCATAATGATTAGGCATTTAAACAGAAGTGACATCAAAAAGATAGTCAACAAGTGCTGTAGAGTGCTGCCAGTCTGAAAAGCCACTCAGGAGGGTGGTTGGATCCTTTGTGACGCCAGAGAGGCAAGGTCTAGTAGGCCTCATGGAGACTTTGCTAGACTAGTGACAAGCATTTTACGTCAGAGTGGGTTGTTACTAGTGTGGATGGTGGAGATGTATATATTGTTGTACACAGTGGAACGTCTAAGAATAAAAGCCTCATCTGAGAAAAGTTTACAGTGTCTCTTTGCTCATTAAGAAAGGGAGAGATGTTTCTCCAGCTCACAAGCTGCTGACTACAGTCACGGAGGTGGAAAAATCTGGTGCCAAATGTTGACATGTTACCTCACACGCTGCGCAACATCAGAAGCGTTTTAACAATATGAGCAAATTAAAGTGTTCTGAAAATCTATGGGATTACTTTAACCTCTTTCTTACTCTCTGCAGGATAATTCTTCACAGATCATTTCAATCAGTCACATATTACAGCATAGAAATGTGAAAGCAAGTTATGAAAAAACTGTATGTGAAGGAAGTCATTTTTGGATTAAGAATTCCAAATTCCTATAAAACCAGCATATATTTTTAAAGTTTTGATGACACTCAGTTTTGCAGGACTATGTAACATGCTATCTTGTCTATATATTTTTTCTTAATGGCTATACTTTTTATTGTTTATAATCCTATTTATAGTTCAATTATATTTTAAGTTTTGTATGATGTAAACTTGTACCTATTTTAACTTTTGTAAGCTGCCTTGAGTCTTAGGGTTGGGGTATAGTTGTAGTAGTAATAGCAGCAGTAGTAATACTACTAATGCCTTGAGTCCCTATAGCCACCTTGAGTCCCTATACTAGGAGGAAGGCTGGATATAAATACATAAATAATACAAACAATAATACTTCTAGATCTCACATTTAGATGAGTGGGGAATTATACTTTGAACATGCCACATTCTCCAATGATACTGCACTAATTCTTGGATAGCATCTGAATCAAAGATGTTACAAAACTCTAGCCAGTGATACCTCGTAGATAGGGCAATTGGAATAATTATTAGATTTTTAATTTTAATAATAAGTGGCAGGGGAGTCCCTGCTCTTTCTTTCCCGCCAACATTTGGCCAGAAGTAAAACTGTTTTGTTTGTACCTAGTGGAAACAAATCTAATTGAGGCTGCACCTATGCTGTATAAATAATGCAGTTTGACGCCACTTTGGTGTGACTCTATCCTATGAAATCATGGGATTTGTAGCTGACCTTAAGGTAGCCTTTGCTGCCAAAAAGTGTTGGTGCTTCCCAAAACTACAAATCCCATGACTTTGTAGGATGGAACCATGAAAGATAAAGTGGCATCAAACTGCATTATTTATACAATGCAGATGCACCCCAAATCTGCCATCTTATTATTCCTTCTCTGAGAATAAGCTTCTGTGAGTTCAGCTTTTTAAACGAGACACTGTAAATCTGCTCATTGTCATCTGCATTCTATCTTAATGCTCCAATGTTTGGCCTCCATTTCAGAACCCAACTTTTCCTCTTTCCACATTCTTTCCTGAACATCCAGCTTGATAAAGACTTCTGGAGAACCTGAAAGCTTACACTAGTTTCTGACATTTTAATTGGTCTCTAAAAGGCATGTGGGACGTGATGATTCAGTGGTTAAGACACCTGTTCTGACAATCGTAAGGTTGGAAGGTTGGCTGGCTGAGGCCCAAGTGCCTCATGAAGGAGTGAGCTAGTCCCAGCTTCTGCAAACCTAGCAGTTTGAAAGCATGCAAATACAAGATAAATAGGTACCACTTCAGTGGGAAGGTACCTGCTTTTGGTGCAGTCTTTGGAAAATGCTGGCTCTTCAGCTTAGTAACGGAGAAGAGCATCACCTCCTACAGTTGGTTATGATTAGACATTCATGTCAAGGGAAAATCTTTACCTTAAAAGGTATATTGGTCAAATGATGGCATTTGCTATTTTTGTCTAGTGGCAGCTGGTTTCCATCCCAGTAGGTGTTGAATCTGTTCCAGGTTCCAGCCCAAACTTAAGAGCTATTCAGGGACATAGTGTGTTACGTAATGAAAGTTCAGCACCTTGAATAGTGCCTCTACATTTCAGACCAAACCCAGGAGCAGATTCAGATTTACTGACATTGAAGCCACCAGCTGTCACTGTATTTTACTTTTGATCTTAGCAGGTTATTAGTAAACAACGCAATATGTAGCAGAAAAACTTGGAACAGAATATAGCTGTTTTGTCAATACAGGTTCAGTCTCCCTTATCTGGAATCCCAAATTCCAAAGTCCTTCAAAAGCCAAAATTGTCCACATGGGCGGATGAGATAGTGACACCTTTCCTTTCTGATTGTTCAATGTACACAAACTTTGTTTCATGCACAAAATCATTAAAATATTATTTATAAAATTCATGTTTAGTCTTGGGTCCCATCTCCAAGATATCTCATTATGTATAAGCAAATATTTCAAAATCCAATTTTTTTCCGCCCCAAAATCCAAAACACTTCTGGTCTCAAACATTTCAGGTAAGGGATACTCAACTTGTACTATATACAAACTAGAGAGAAATGTATCTTTGGCCATTGGAATGTTGGGTTTACAGTAGATGGAACTAACAGTTCAGTTCAAAAACATGTACTTGGCCTGTATTAACACTCAAGGGCCTGTACAGACAGACCAAAATAAAACTGCTTCAGGTCACTTTGGAGGTATGCTGTTTAAATGACACATGCATCATAAGAGGCCAGAAGCTGTGCCAAATCCGCACTCCATTCCTTGTATTGACTCTGCTAGTGAATAAGTTTGCATCATTTAAACAGCATACCTCTAAAGTGATCTGAAGCAGCTTTATTTTGGCCTGTCTGTATGGACTCTAAGATTACTACTCCAAACCTTCATTCAAGGCTATTTTTTTCAGGGATAACCAGCATTTATCAGCATGTTCGTTCAACTCCAGATTTCAGGGTACTTTGGCAAAAGCCATTTCATTTGAAGACTGGTCTGATTGGTTTTAGGGCCTCTGGGAAAAAAGTGGATAGAAGTGATGGTTTGAAAAACCACATTTCTATGGCAATACCTTTTTCAGAATCAATGTTCTGAGAGCAGGCAGAGGATGTGGGTTGGGGCTGTTTCGTTTTGTATCCATGCTGGTTGAATGACTGAGTAATCTTGAACAATATGTCCCACAAACTCATTGTTACCGAACTTCCTTCCATTTGGAATCTGTTTTGGGTTTTTTGGGGGGCAGAATCAAAGTTGCTTTCCAAACATTGATCAGAACCAGTTCCTAATGTGTGCCCTTTGAAAAATGTAACATGCAATCACCACTTTGCATATGTGACAATTCCACTATATTATTTTGGCTGTTGAGCATTTGCAGAGTTAATGGATGAATTCGTCTTTTTTTAAAAAATCTGATTGTAATATTATTTTATAGTATTATATTATTATTTGTTTAATCATGTTTTAATGAACACATTGTTTGAAAAAGTCTTGTAGATTAAATGATTTTTAAAATGCTAAAACAATGATTAAAATTGTTAATTGCATTTTATAATAAATTATTTAAACTTTTATAATAATTAAAGATTTATTAAAAACTTATATTTTTATCTGTATCTTTGAAGGAATATTATTTTCAGATGTCCTGAATCCCAGTTTTGGGGGGAAAGCAGGATATGATCAAATATATAGGAACATCAATAATAACTGAAGCAATTGATATGTCAACTACATTGACCATTCTTGTCTTTTAGTCCCTAGCATTCCCAGTGGAAGCTTTGGATCCAGCCTTTTAGCATTAAAGCAGCAATTTGAATATTTATTTGTGGAAAAACCTTCTATATGATCCTTTTAGTGCTTGCATGCCACTTGAGGCACTAACAGTGACTGAAACCAAATCGCAAAAATTCCTAAACAGCACCAATATAATAGAAATCAACAGAAAAATGAAATGTGTATTTTGGGGGGAATTTTTTTTAAAAAAAAATAATGGTGAAATTTATGTGTATTCAATTATTTTTCTAACAGAAAATGGGACAGAACTGAGTTATGACCGAACTTATGAGAACATAGAACTTATGAGAACGTATCTACACCCCAACTTCAAGTTTTTATAGCAGCCCATTCCTGTTCTCAGTGAGCCTAGTAAATGTCATGTTCCATGGAGATCATGGGAAAATTTGCAGAACTCTGATCAAATTAAAATCCCCTCTTCAGCTGAATTCCTTGCAGAAGGCATGGTAGCAAGGACAAATTGGTCAGAAATAGATATACTGTAAAATTAATAGCGCCATAAGAAATGTATCTTGCAGTCAATAAGCATGAAAGCTCTCCAATTTCTCCTTATGTCTAGTAAATATAGATGGAATTATTCCCCTCTTTGAAATGAACAGATGAGATTTTTATTCCTTGATGTAATTTTTTAATGTTATCTCCCAACTGCTCTGTCTTTTGAATAATAGGACTGTAAAGTAAAATGCCATCTTCAAGGACTAACACTTACGTGGAAAGTGTGACAAAACAAAACCCCTTCAGATCAAGACCAACAAAACACCTTGATAAAACTACAGAAGCTGTTAGTTTACCAGTGACGAGCAAAAGAAAGGTTTTCTTTGCAAGTGATATTGTTGTTGTTGTCCCTGTCATCAAAGGAGATTTTATTACAGTAAATTCTGACAAATATTGTCTTTTAAGGATTACAGACCATTGTTATTTGATAAACGAGCAAATATTTTCAAGGTACGAAGCACCAAAGAGTGAGCCTAAAATAAACCTGTAAAAATCACACCAATAAGCTGACAGGAAATGAAAAAATAAAAAAAAACCTGTGAAAATAAAGGGCATGAAGTTGTGGGGAAAAGATGTATTATTTTGTTCTTGTTTTTGTGTGTCTTCAAGTTGTTTCTGACTTTTGGTGACCCTATCACAGGGTTGTATTTTGCACACCTGTAAATCCTGTTTATACAGCAAATACTGTACAAGAAACTATCTAAGGACTGAAAGAGACTGCAGAAATAATCTATCTTGAAACCACTTTAACTGCCCTGGCTCAGTGCTAGGGAATTTTGTGAACTGTGAGCTCTCTAACAGAGAAGGCTAAATGTCTCACAAAACTACAGTTCCCAGCATTCCCTAGCATTGAACCAGCTCAGTTAAAGATCCATCTCAAGAGGGCCCTAAGACTCTGGGGGACAGGGTTCGAATCCCAGCTCAGACATGAAACCTACGGAGTGACCTTGGACAAGTCACATGCTCTCAGCCTCAGGGGAAAGCAATGGTAAACCTTCTCTGAGCAAATCGTGCTGAGAAAATCCCATGACAGGTTCACCTTAGGGTTGCCATAAGTTGGAAAGAACTTGGAAGGCACACAGCAACAACAACAAAGTCCCATTGAACTCATTAAGGCTTTCCTCTCACTAGTTATGTACAGGATTAATGTCTCGGCTACTCTGCAGTGAAGCATCACCTGCACATGTAGGAGGAGCTAATAAATGAAACTGTCTGGCCAAACTGACAATACTGTAAAGGCGATCCACGCATTACTCTGCTGTTAAGGACTAGAGCCAGTGGTGGAAATAGCAAGTTTCAGGAGAAACATCTTAACAGTGCGAGCTCCAAAACAGTAGAACAGGCTGCTTCAAGAGGCAGTAAACTTTTCTTCAGCGGAAGAAGCTGGATGGTTATCTACAGGGGTGCTCAGTTGCACCCTGCATTGTAGATCCTACACTGAGCAAGGAGCTGGACTAGAAGACCTCCAGTTTCTCATTCAGGTCTATATTACGTGGAACATAATTTTAGAAAGTATTGTGCTCTCTCTTATTCCTGAAGATGCAAATCAAGAACCTGTACTCAAGTTTCAGAGTAAGAAAGAACTGTACAATGACAGAAAATTGTAAAAAACAATACTGAGACATGTGCTGTTTGTACCACCAAGTTCTTCTCATATCAATTTACTGGAAAGTCCTTGACAATCCAGATGTTGTATCACTGTGGGACTACTGAAATGAAACTGCAGTTTTTCGTCTTTGATACTTGATTAAGAAACCTGAAAAGCCATTTCAGGGCACCTTTTCCTTGAAGGGGGAAAAAGTTGAAAATCAACATTATAATTTGCTTTATTTTTTTCAACAAATGTTGAATGATACAATTTTCTTATGAAAAACAAAAGGTACACATATAGATGCACATACTCCCTCTGGAATTCCACTGGTGAGACCTGCTGGAAAGATGTCCAGTATTTATATTTTAAAAACTTATATGAGTCATTTATATGAAAGAGAGAAAAATATTTAATATTCATAAAGTATTTTAAAGGTGTTTTTTGTTAAATCATGATTTTTTAAAAAAATCATTCAGTTTGGCTTGATAAATTCAATGGTGGATTATTAGTCCACATTCTCAAAGAACATTTACAGGATTTATTTATTCACAGAAACCAGTTGATAATAGTCCAATGAGTTTTTATTTTTCTCCTTAATATCATATTTTGAAATTGAATTCTCAAGCCACCAACAATGTCAGTTCAGTCCTGTTTAGATGTCTGGCCTAGGAACGGAAGCGCAAGATGATAATCTTACTCTGCAAGAAAAGAAAAGAACAAAAAGCTTCATCAGTACTATGGAGGTGTTGATAATAAAGCAAATGTTTTTTTAACTAAGAGGTAAAATGTCATCTACGAAGTATGTAGACTTTTAGGTACTCAATCTACGTATAAAGATATATATGAGAAACTAAGATGAAAAGAATTAGAAAACACATATATGAAACAGATTGTAAATTTCAGAGTTTCACTGACATAGTAAAAGGAGTGCTGTGTGATTCAGTGGCAAGTGAGCTGAACAAAAAACCTATAAAATTCCTTCTGAATCTAGAATACAAAGGTGAGGAATAAGTGGCCCTTCAGTTGTTGCTGGTCTGCAACACCCATCAATCCTAGCCAGCAGAGCCAGTAGTGAGGGATGATGGGAACTGTAGTCCTATACTATATGGAGGGCCACATACTGTGAGTCCCTGTTGTAATGCTCAACAGGGGTGACATTCTTTTCATATGGAAAATTCATATATGCATTCAAAGCGAAAAATAATAAATCCCAAATTGTTTCAGAACAGTATATTCTGGAACTTCCTTCCCTGCTGTAATACAGCAGTGTGAACTGCATGGTCCTCCAGAAACTGATGGACTGCAACTCTCAATTTATCATTCCTTTTAACATCAGCATCAAAAGATTGCTAGTTCCCTCTGACAAACAGAGATTTAGTTTAGGACCCTCCTCTCCTAATAGTCAAAGTTCAAATGATGATGTAGCAAACTTGTGCTGTAAACTTATTCACTAGCAGAGCCAATACAAGGCATTTTATTGCCTGAGGTGGAATAGCAGATGGTAGCTTTCCCAATCCACGTCAAGGAGCACAGTACCCAAAGATAGTCAAATTATTTTGGCTCAAGAAAATAGAAAGCCCCATAAGGGCTTCTCTTCCTCATTAGAAGTGAAGCGAAATATCTATCACATATATACTTTTTAATTATTGGTGGGCCCACCATCACTAAATGTACCACCTGAGATGGCTTCCTCATTGTTCTTAATGGTAGGGCTAACCAGACTCACTATGGAACAAAGATATGAAGGTCTTGGGGGGGGGGATGGGGGGGAAAAGAGTCTTCTCTAATTTACCCATAGACTTCTTTCCCCTAGGGAAAAAATTGGAAAAATCATATATATATATATATATATATATATATATATATATATATATTGCCCCTCAAATTATTTCTAAAAGCTATGTAACACGACAAATTTTACATAAGATTAGACAGTATCAGATCATTGCAATTGCTGGTCTTGGTTTTCTTTTCTCAGTTCTTTTTATGGGAATTGTATGTGTAGTTGACACTACAGACAACAAGAAGGGGTCATTTTTAAAATTAATCTTGATGTGTCTTCTGTTTTATGGATTTTGTCTGCTCTTAATAAACTGCAAAACCTCAAGAGGTTGTTACAGTCCTGTAGCCCCATTTGTAACAATGACAACAAACAAAATAAAACTGAAAAAGGACTGAATTATTCAAACTGCAGTGTGGATACAGCTTGAATTAACTATATTTTAAATATACCAACCATAGCAAATTTTTTGTCAAATGAAATTATATATAAAATAGTTTATGTTTCTCATATGGTGGGACCATGAGAGAGGGCCTTCTCAGTGACTGACCACAGACTCTGGAATTACCTTCCCAGAGAGGCTAGATTGGCAGCCTCCTTACATCTTTCCCCAAACAGTTAAAAATCTGAATGGTGAACACACACACACACACACACACACACACCACAGTTGGCCTGCCACATTTGTGGCTTTGACTTTTGATTTTATTATTTGTGGTTTTGATTAATATGTTCTCTCTGGAAATCTCAAGGTCCTCCAGCGCAATTCTGCTAGAAACTGACCATAGAGTTGTGCTGGAGAATCTAGAAGTTCCTAGAGAAAACACTGCTCTAGGCATTTGTAGGTCCTCTAGCATGATTCTGTGATCAACATCTGCCAGATGTTGACTACAGAGTTGCACTGGAGGACCTGGAGATTCCTAGAGAGGTGTTCTTGCAAATAAAAAGAATAACTTTTTTATTTGCAGTTTTTTCACATTCAGGGACCTGTGTGTGTGTGTGTGTGTGTCTGTCTGTCTGTCTGTCGATATATATCTGGGAAACAGGCCTTGTATAATCTGTTTTTCAACTTTGGTATGCTGTGATTTCTTATCTTTATTTTGACTGTTGTTAAGTCACCTTGAGTCCCAAACTGGTAAAAAGGAGGGAAATCACCATCACCACAATATAACAAAGCTCATTTCAGTCTACCAAGATGGTTAATATGATTTCCCCCAACATTTCTGAGCATTTCTGATTTATTTATTTTTTTTGGAGAGGACAAAACCCAGGAAAATGTGACAACCCTCTCCTCCAATGGCTTCAAATTACTACACATTCAAATTTTCCATCTTTAATAGAGGATAACTGAACACAGTGGGACTTTTGAGTCTATATGCATAGGACTGCACTTCTAACCTTCTTTCAGAAGTGATGAAAAAAGCCGTTTGCCCCCTCCCCCCCCCAATATATATATATATTTGGCAATCTTTGTTACTTCTTCATGGTTTCCTGCCCAATCTACTTTTCTGTGTGCTAAACACATACACACTGGCCCTATCAATCTTGCTTCATGTGTATTGCATTCTGAAACCTTTATCACCTAATTCCTCTCCTGTGAATCTTCTTTGGCTTGTCCACATCCTTCCTACAGTGTGGTAATATGTAACTGAAGAGAAAACCTTCACCGAGGCCTAGCAAGGGCTGGCCAGAGACATGTTCTGTTTTGAATATAACGCTGCGTAACTTATTCTAAAACTCTACATATTTGATGGTGCTAATAAGATCTGGATGAAGCTAATAACCTCCTTAAATACAACATCAACAACTAAACATTTTAATAAGGACAGGGTGCAAGCTTAAATGAGAAACACAACAGTCTGGGTAATCATACTAATCTTATCTTTCAGTCCCAGCCATTTCCTCATAATTTCCTTACCTTTCCCCACTCTAATAAAACCACATCTTTATATGTTAAATGGAAATGTCTCCTAGAAGCAACTGAGTATATTAAAATGGATGTGCAAATCATGTACATGTAGAGAAAGAAAATGAAAGGACACTTTAAATCCTGTGCAAGGAAAAAGGCAACATAAATGAAATAAATAAGTGTAACCTGTATGTATGCAATTGTGGTATTTTGACCCTTCTCTATGACACTGTTATTTGCTATGACCCACAGAGACTTCTCCCTAGCAGTGATACTGCTCATTCTGTATTGATTTTAGTTTCCCCCCCCCCTGCACTTGTACTTGCTGGATTGTAAAGCAGGTACAAATGCTGGTCAAGATCCTTCATCACTGATTTGGATACAAATGCATAATTAAGTATCATCATTCCTGGCCCAAAATACCCAAACTTTCCTTAGCAGCCAGCAGCTGCTTAAAGAGATAGTGGTCTCTTCTGGAGGCAATCGGTGTACAGCAGGATGATGTTTCCAGCCCCTCTTGTCAATAATCTCTAACGTGGTGAGAAACTGTGACAGGGTCCCACTTCTTATTGTTATAATATGCTGGCGGATATTTGTTGTTAGAATCACAGAATTGGAAGAGACTATCAGGCCCATCCAGTCCAATCCCTTGCCATGTAGGAACACAAAATCAAAGCACCCCTGACAGATGGCCATCCAGTCTCTGTTTATAAACTACCAAAGAAGGAGACTCCAGCACTCTTTGAGGCAGTGTATTGTGTGCCTTCAAGTTGTTGTTGTCTTATGGTGATCCTTAGATGAACCTATCATGGGGTTTTCTAGAGCTGAGAATGTGTGATTCACTTAGTAGATTTCTGTAGATGAATGTAGAATGGAACCCTGGTCTTCAGAGTCCAACATTCAAACCACACTGGCTCTCTTGCTGGCAGGAGGGGGCCGAAAACATCATCCTGCTACACCCCAATCACCAGCAGATCAGATCTCAGCAGCTGCTCCCTAGAATTTAAGGGGAGGCTCACAGAGCATTATGACTGTGGCAATAGTGCCATGATTGTGAATACAGTATATAGTGCAACCAAATATGGAGCAGCTACAGATCCATAATGCTAGGTTACAGATCTGTAGCTGCAATACAGGATGCTAAAAGTTACCTTTTTGGATAACTCCCCAAATGGTCCAAACAGGATGGACAGTCCAAACTTAACCCTCACTCAAACCCACATCTCAGGTCCATGTATTTATATGCTCATTCTGTGTTGATTCCGCAGTAGAACATATGGTTGCTGAAGGGTCTACATCCATCTTCACCAACCTAGTGGCCATTAATGTTTGAGACTATAACTTACATAATTCCTGACCAATAGTGATACTTGCTAGGGCTGATGGATGTAGCAGTCCTACAGAACACCTGACTGGAAAAGACCAGTCTATGCATGCCACAAATGTTGATCAGGCATAAGTGTCTTTTTAACATCATAATCAGACAGAAGTTCTTCAATCAGAAAAACATATAATTTTAGTAACTTCTTTGCCTAGGTTTTTTTTTGTTGCTAATAAACCTCAAGGCTGGGGATCTTACAGGAAACACAGTTAGAAGGGAGTAGTCAGGGAAACAAACAAACAAACATACAACAATAAATGAACTGACCATTAAGATAACCAATTCTAAATGTTCTTGTTAAACTTTCTAAGTCTTCATGTTTGAAATGCAATTCTTCAAGCAAAGTCGTCAGAAACTGTGTATATCCTCGGCTCTGTTGGCAATTTGCAAATACAGGAATATTTTCTGACAACCTGAAAGACAGTATGTTAAAAATAAATATGTGCATATATATCTATTTGCCATTATCAATAGGAAGAAGGGGAGGGAGGATGAGATATTGTCAGAATGAAATATCAACTATTAAATTGTTTCAAAAATTACTCGTAACTTATGAAACTTCTTTCAACTTATAGTTTCCAATAATATAGCATGGTCTCTTTGGAACAGTCAAGAAGAAACAAGAGCAAATCTATGTCTTCCAGCAGTAATTCAACACCAAATTACAACTCATCAAATTCAAATGCTGTACCAGCACATTTGAAGCTAGTTCCAACTGTAAGTCAGGGCAAACACATAAAATACCCCATGGCTACTTATCAGAATTTGATATTTAGTACCAAGTCGCCAACACACAATGATTTTTGCAAGTAGATATTATATGCAGCTCGTAATTCGGGTGTAAAAACAGTGAGCCCAGATAGACAAAAGAATGAAGCACAAAAAACACCTTGTGTCACCTTAAATCTCTGCAGTTGTTTTCAGTAAGAAAGACAGATACCTGTGCCTGAACTGACTTTTTCGGAAAGGATGTCTGGCAAATAGTGGCGGCAAGAAATGAAATTCTAGGATTTACTGAAAAATGAAACATTAATAAATGACTGGGATCTGCTCAAGAGTTTTGGTGAGGATGACATGTTCATATTATCTCCAAATATGTTCACCTTATTCCACATATGTTCATATTATCTCCAAATATGTTTGCCTTATTCCACATATATTAATGGGCTCCTTTAAAAAGGAGCTGTTATATGGCATACCACAAGGTGCTATTCTATCCCCAGAGCTACTCAACATCTACATGAGACCACTGAGAGATCATCTGGAGGCATGGGGTGGGATGTTATCAGTATACTGATGACACCCAAATATACTACTCCATGTCTTCAAAACAGATTCAGATAAGGATAATGTGTCTCCTCTGAATGAATGCTTGGAAGAGGTAATGGGCTGGATGAAGAAAAACAATTTGAAACTGAATCCAGACAAGATAGAGGTGCATATTATCAAGGATCCTAATCTGGGGCTGGAGGTGTGTCAACCTGTTTTGGATGCGGTTATTCTGCCCCTGAAAACTGTGTTCACAGTTTGAGAGTGCTCCTGGGTCCGTCCCTCCAAGTATCAGCTCAGATAGATGCAACAGTCAGGAGTACCTGTTATCAGCTTCGGTTTATATGCCAACTGTGCCCCTTCCTAGAATTGGAGGACCTAAAGATAGTGGCACATGCTGGTAGCCCTAAGGTTGGACTTCAGCAATATGCTACCTCTGTACCAAGTTTGGAAACAGATAGTTCAAACCCCAGCAGCCAGACTGATTTCTGGGACATCCAGGAGTGGTCACATTACACCAATATTAAAATCACTGGCAAGGTACAAAGTGTTAGCTATTACCTTTAAAACCCTACACGGTTTGGGTCCAGGTTACCTACAGGATTGCCTTCTCCCATATAATCCGCCCATAAACTCAGGTCCCCTGGCTGACATCTACTCCAGTCAGCCAGACTAGGTTAGCAACTGTCAGCCAGAGGACTTCTTCAGCCACCCCTAGACTGTGGAATGGCCTGCCGGAAGAGATTCAACAGCTAAATGCATTGTCTGAATTTAAAAGAGCATACAGATGATTTTTAAATTGTGAATTTTAAATAATGAATTTTAGATATGGATTGTTTTAATATGTGTACATTTTATTTGTCCTCTTAAACTGATGTGTGTTTTAACTGATGTTTGCCAATTTTTGTTCTGCCCTGTAATAGATAAAGAGCAGCATTTAGTGCTGTCTAATCCATGCAGACAAAATTTCCTCTAATCGGTCCTTTGTTTCTGTATAAGTAAGATTTTATACAAACCTGTGCATGTGGCATAGAGCAGTGGAGGCAGACGAAGTTCCAGTGGTTATACCACATGCTTTATATGTGTAAGGGCCTGGATTCAACCACTGCCATCTCTATTTGAAGCAATAATGAGAAACATGGGGCCTTCTAGATGTTGTTGGATTTCAACTCTCATAATCATAATCCGACATAGCCAATGGTCACAGTTGATGAGAACTGCAGTCCAACAACATCTGGAGGCCTAACAGCTGCCTTGGCTTGCCTTAATGGGTCATACTAACACAATTGTTGTTTGAGACTTTGTTGAGCTGCTTCCAAAGCAGAATGAATGGACCAATTGTATAAGTCAGCTTGGCAATTGCATATAACATATTTACGAACAACTTATTTGCAATCCTATGGTGCCTTCTTGAAAATGGTGTAGCACACAACATAATACAACATGAAGGGCTTAATTCTGACATCATGAACCTACCAGCTGATGAAGTTATGATTACTGTACAGAGTAGCTGTTGATGGAATGATTTCACTGGTTTTCAAATATATCATACATCTTTTCTTAAGAGAGCTCAAGATTGTACAAGCTATCCTCAACCCCTTAACCTTACAACCCCATGAGATGGCTGAGAGTTGATGACTGACTCGAGATCATCCACTGAACTTCAACGCTGGGTGAGGAGCTGAACCTAAACCTCTAAGGATTCAGTCCAATGTTCTAAACCAGTGGTTCCCAACCTTCCTAATGCCGCGACCCTTTAATAGAGTTCCTCATGTTGTGGTGACCCAAACCCATGAAATTATTTTCATTGCTACTTCATAACTGTAATTAAATAGGTGTTTTCCAATGGCCTTAGGCGACCCCCATGAAAGGGTCATTCGACCCCCAAAGGGGTCCCGACCCACAGGTTGGGAACCACTGTTCTAAACACTACAAAACACAACATTTCTTTGTCATACTGCTTGCCTGATGACAAATATAGTATTTCTAGGGTACACATTTTTGTGATAAAATTTTGCGATTAAAATTGCTAAATGAAACATACATCCTGTTCAGCACTCTGTCTGGGTTGCTTTGGTGACATATCATATACAAAGTATGTGGTGTATAGTGCTATATACAAGTCTGGCTACCTACATCAGTGCCAGCCAACGAATATGGTGGTGCACAAGTGTCTCTTGTAACCAACACAGCCAACACACAGCTCTCAGCAACCAGAATTCTGGAGAAACGTACAGTATTTTAGGAATGGGCAACAGTGTCCTCTCAGATGTTTTTGATGTAAAACTGTTAGTCCTAGCACTCATCACTACTAGTGAGAGGTTCTGGGACTTCAATGGTTACTTTAACATCTTTCTTCATTGCTGATGCTGCATTATATGCCAATCTATCTACGGATCCACAACTTTTGAGCCATTACATCATCAGATACATGCTATGGTCAATTCACCAGGTTAGATCTTGGGACTCCTTGTTTCTTCCCTATCCCATAATTTTTGTAGCATCATATGATGGAAGAACTTGAAACAGAGAGATAGGGTACTCATGGGAAGCCCTCTAAGCCCTGTGATAGCAAACTTTTACATGGACACTTTGAAAGGCAAGCCCTGGAAACAGCACCAACATGGTTCCAATATGCGGATGACACTTTCACCATCTGGAGCCATGGAGAAGATCATCTGTGTTTATACATATACTCCACTCACTTCCATGACAGTATTCTCTGAAGAAGCCAACCACAGATGCTAGAGAAATGTTAGAAACAAACTCTTCTAGAACATAGCCACATAGCCTAAAAAACCCACAATAAATTATGGATGCCAGTGATGAAAGCCTTTAGATTGTCACATTCAAAGCATCTTAGTGATCCAGGAAAAGTGTCACTCAGTTTGGAGGGTCGCTGTTACCTACCTATGCCCATGTTTTGAATAGAGACACATCCTATAAGAAGCAGAATGAACCCCCCCCCCCCAATGCTGAGATCACCATCCACCAGTAACTCAGAGGACACAGAACTAACAAAGTAGAGCAATGGATGTAAGTATGACAGGTAAGTCAGATGGCACCTCCACTGAGACATTAAAGTGTAAACCTGCAAACCTATGATTTTCTAATTTAAAACAAAAAGAAGTACAGTATATAAAGTGTTCCTATTCTTTATTTATATCCTGCCTAACAAAAGCAGGAGCTGCTCAATCTCAACCCATCACGTGTGTGATACCAAGGCTTTTAATGTACCAAACTTGACTTGTTGTGTGTTATGATTTCTACAAAGTGCCTGGACACTTTACCACAGAGGCCTTTCAGATGATTATTTAATTTAAACTTTACCCATCGCCAGTGGGCACATAAAATATGAATCAAATAACTCTCGGGAGCTACAGATCAATGGGAGGCGGTGCGAGTAATCAGAGCAGTGCATTTTCTCAGCTAGTGCCTCCATTCCTTGAAGCAGTACTAATACGTGAATTTAAAAATAAATAAATAACCATGCTGCGTGCAATGGTTCTGAAATAGCCACAGCAAGAGGGAAACAGACACCATAGAGTTTTCAAAATTTTGTTTTACGGAGTTGGGAACATACGCCAGAATATGCTGGGCACTTTGAAAGGACAGAACCCATAGCTGTTTTTCTTCCACAGTAAATGGCTTTTTGAAAAGATTTATAAAACGACAGTTCTTAATTTCTGTTGCTGATTACTGGAATGGGTTAGTCGAGGTGTCCTTCTCCTGCCCCCAAATGTGGTGTGAAACTCTACTAGTGGGGGGCTGCTAAAGTTATATAGGCAGAAAGCTTTTGTTGTTGTTCTGTACCTTCAAGTAGTTTCTGACTTATGGTGACCCTTTCATGGGGTTTTCTTAGCAAGATTTGTTCAGAGGAGGTCTGTAAAAGAGTTCTTGTTGTTCCATGTCCCACTTATGACCAGAGGTTGCAAAAGTTACTTTTAGGTAACAGCACCAAGATGACTCATGCTGGTCAAGGAATTCTGGAAGTTGTAGTCCCAAAAGTAAAAGTCCCCTGCAAGCTTTGGCTCTAACTGGGGAGGTAAAATGACAGTGTGAAAAAGTGTGGGTGTGGGTAATAGAAAAGTATTGCCATTCTTCTGCAACTGATTCCTAGGCCATTAAAAAAAATCTTGTTATAGAAACAATAGTAGATCAACAGCAGACACAACATTTTGTACAATCATGGAGTAAAGTTACCAGCAACCCTAAAAACTTTGTCCATAATAAGTTCATTTTTGTTTCAGACATCCTCCATAAAGCAGCTGGCTGGCTTTATCCGTCATGGGAGAGATAGCGCCACCACATGGATATGATTTTGAAACTCTGTTTTTAGGAAACTTTCGGGTTCTTTGTAAGCATGGCAGGGATTTCTCAATCAGAAGACTAGTAACAGTAGACAAATGTATTTCAACAAACTGGCCTGGGGTAGCAGTTTTAAGAGTTCTGGCTCAGGACAGGTGGGATAAGGCTGAAATTTCCTCTTACAGAGTGACCATGGAACAGGTACTTTCTCACAGTTGAGCTTACTTCATAAAGTTGTGAGAATAAAATTTGTGAGTGTGTGAGAGAAGATAATAAGCTTGCTGCCTTTGGTTCTTTGGTGGGGGAAAAGGGATATAAATAAAATTAAAATTAATACTTTAATACTAATTTATTAACCACAAATTTATTTTTTATAAATATAAGATATTTATTGAGCCAGCATGGTGTAGTAGTTTGAGTATTGGACTAGAACTCAGGGAAACCAGGATTTGAATTCCTGCTCAGCTAGGAAAACTCATGGCATACCCTTGGGCAAGTCACAGGCTCTCAGCCCCAGAGGAAGGCAAATGCATCACACATCTAAATAAATCCTATTAAGAAAATCCTAGGACAGGGTTGTCTCAAGTTGGAATGGACGTGAAGGCACATAACAATAGGGGCGGTATGGTGTAGTGGTTTGAGCATTGGACTACAACTCTGGATACCAGGGTTCAAATCCCTGCTTGGCCATGGAAACCCATTGTGTGTTGTGCAAATCACAGGCAAAGACAAACCCCCTCTGAACAAATCCTGCCAAGAAACCCCCGTAATATGTTCATCCTTGGGGTGCCGTAAGTCAGAAATGACGTGAAGGTACACAACAACAAACAAAAGTTATTATAAATTAGTACTTATTTTAAACCAACATTTACACTACTATGGGCCCCTTGGCATCTGCTGAGGTTTGGTTCCAGGACTGCCCCCGTGGATAACAAATCCATGGATGCTCAAGTCCCATTAAACACAATGGCATAGTAAAATGGTGTCCTTTATATAAAATGGAAAAATCAAGGTTTGTTTATTGAAATTTGTATTTTTTTTTAATTCAAGCTGTGGATGATTGAATCCATAGATAAAAAATCCATGGATATGGAGGGCCGACTGTATTTATTTCAAATACATAAACAGCTTGCCTATCTCTACTAATTCTCCCCTGAAATATGCAGTCACATACAAGTGCTGGGAATGCTCCAGCATACACTTGTGATTCACACAAGACAGCGTAAGAAGAAGAACTGAGTGTGCCCTCCTGGAGAACTACCCAAAATCCTCAGGAACACACATTTGTTCTTCTGCAAAGGTGCATCACTGCTGAAAATTTTTCTTGGAAGTGCCAGCAGTATCATTTGGAGGGGGCAATGCAGGCAGAACACACTCCAGCTGTCATGCAGAAACCTTGGCTTTAAGAAATCCCTTGGGAATTGCCTCCTACTCCCTTACAATAGTTACACTTCCTTTGATTACTTGTGAGTAGTAAAGCAATATCTCCACGTGCCTGAAAGAGACTACCTATATCTTATATCCAGAGTTCCAAAACTGCATTATATAACAAAAATGTTGCATGGAGCAGATTACAGATACCGCCCCCAGCAGTGCAGCCTCCGTCATCCTTTCATTCGGCATATGGTAAGTGGATCTTCATAAAACTAAGGAACAGAAAAAGAAAGCTAGAGTGCCAAAGGTGGATCAGAATGATAAATCCCTGTTAAGCTGGCTACTCCACATATGTTACACAAGAAAAGGCTTGAGTGAAAATTCATGTTAAGACAAGAAACAGCACTGTGCAACTATTCTACAAGCTATTAAAAGGCATCTGGTTAACAGGGAAGACATTTATAACATCCTTCCCCAGCTCTCTCTTCAACCAAAACGAAGTCGTGATAAATCCCTAGTTTTTGATAAAATAGTTTCCCTGTAAGAAAAAACTGCCAGTGCAATAACAACAGACACTCAAATACCTAGTATTAGAATATTTTAATTATTTCTTACTGAACGTAAATCGTGTAAGCTTTTTGTACATGAGCCATTTCATCCAACATGAATGAGCTGGCCTGTGCAGTACAAGGGCACATACGTAGGAGTACACAGAACACATTTCTTGAGTCCATCTCACATAGTGTACTGTTTCCTTGGATTTTAACATGGTTTACTAAAATCGTTATTATCACCATCACCAGCATCACCATCGCAGAAGACTTTTGAGAAAATATCCCCACTAAATTCAATGTAGCTGACTCCCTGGTACATGTATAAAAGATTGCAGAGCCAGACTGGTGTGGCAGCCAATGTAAGGAGTACATGCCTGGGTGAAATGAGAAATGAAGAGAAAGGAGGACACAGCACGGCTGGGGGGGGGGGGGGGAAGAGGAGGAAAAGGCAGCAGATGTTCCTGGGGTGCCAAATCATTTTGAAAATGGAGGTGCCTCCATTTTGAAAATGATTTTCCATGCAATCCAGATCTCTCCAGCAGTGAGTTCTCACTACTGAAGATCTGGATCATTGCGACTCCATGAAAAAGACGTGGTAGGTGACCCATGATAGGGTCGCCTTAAAATCGTCATAAATCAGAAATTACTTGTAGGCACACAATTACAACAACTGCATAAGAAAGCCAATGGGATTGGCAAGAGTTGTAATCTAAAACATCTGGAGGGCACCAGGTTGGGAAAGGCTGCTTTCTACTCTACTGGGCAAATTCTCTCTTTAGACTTTTGGGATGCCAATACATTTTATATATGGGAAATGCAGTTGCAAATAGCATGAAGTCTGCTGGGTATGAATGGGAAGATTTTGAATAACAGTAATCCTGGTTTAAGTGGCATGTATGTGGTGAATTGAAATATTTTAATTTGCCTATAGAGTTCCCTCAATTAAGGAGTGAGAGGCAACAGGGTTATAAAACACTAGTGGGGACAAATACAGAGAACCAGATTTTTGAACCACTCTCCTAGTAGCTTCATTGTTTTGATCCAGTACAGTAAGAGCACATGTCTATGTAAGCAGTCAGTGGGCTGTTTCAGACTGGCTTACTGTGGCTTTTCTCAACAGAACCGTATAATATTGTACTGTATTGTTACCCTAAAAAAAAAAAAGGGGGGGGGAGTTTCCACCTGCAATGCTAGCATCTCCCTGAAATTTGAGGAAATTATAGCTTCAATAGGAGGGTAATAGTGGGGGTCTTTTCACCTGTATATATAGGTAATAACTGCAGAGAGTTATCCACCTAAAGTAAATAAAGTGTTTTATTTAGAAATGTGCAAGTGTGCACACAGACATATAAGAACCAGGCAACCTTAAGAATCATACAAGGCTATCAGAAAGAGAAGCGTGGAAGGCTGGATAGAGAGAACTTGGGGGTTAAAGAGGGTGATAAATACCAGTACTGAAGAGAGGTCCGTAAAAAATGCAGTGACTCAGACTGCATCTGAGAGTTACATAGAGGGAACCCTAGTCAGGGAACATGGGGTCTGTGAACAAAATGGTTAGGGCTGGGACGGATTTATACCCATTTCATACCCCCATGAGGTATGTACAACAAACGCTTTAAGGGATTCCCGAGGGGACCGACAAATGGGCCCGGAATGGCTAATGGTTTTAGCTCCCTTCTATGCACTCTTACTAACTGCTATGTGGAATGGAGTATCCTGGAAGAGGAAGGTTCCAGCCTGACAGAACTGGACATCACTTTGTTGCAGGTGCCACTATTCTAACTTGCACATTATGTGCTGAATCCAGATTTAATTATGTTTAAAGCACATCTTGTGAAATCAATGCAACACATTGTGCCAACTAACTTAAATTGCACTGATTTCAATATGTTTGAAATCATTGGGGCAATATCAAGAATACAGGAATTGACAATTCAACCCTATGTGTACGTATTCAGAGGTATGCCCTATTGATTCAGTGGACCTTATCCTTAGCTAAGTGCATTTAGGATTACAGCCTCAGTCTCTAACAATCTTATACGAGGAGATTTATCAGCAAACATGATGATGCTGGAGAAAATAAAGCTAAATATTTAATGAGATGTGATTATGCAGAAAAATGTCTCCCCTAGCACATGGCATTTAGTAATGCGTATCTAAGATTTTAAAAAATAAAGAATTCAATGTAGTCCTTAATGGATAAACAGAAAAAAAACACACAACCAACAATAACCCAGACCATGTTTTCCTGCCAGGGACCTTCAATAAATCATTTCTCCAACAACAGTGAAACATCAGCACAGGGGACGTTTTAGGTCTGCTTACTTAAAAAGCACATTTCCACCTGAAATCTGACATCATGACATTTGTTAGAAACATCCTCAGAAGCAGAGTGAAAAGTAAACCCCAAATGACCCATTATGCCTTGACTTAATCATGTTAAAAGGTTGTAATGAAAAAGATCCTGCACCTTGTTTAATGTTCTGCTTTTTCCATGGCACCACCGAGCCATAAACAGAGGAGAATCATTATAATGCTACTATCTCAATCTATGGCAGATCTATGAGCAGGGCGCTTTCTGCTTTGGTGGTAACACTCTAAATAGAACACTACAGAGCTTGAAAGTGATGGGGTAATGACAACTTACAGCTGAATCCTGAAAAGCCAGCTCCTCAAAGTTCAGTCCTGTAGGACTGTAGCCTAAATAATCACCAAGGATTTTCTTACCTGGTATGGGACTTTCATTTTAGGAGAAAATGATGGTGACAGCAGAAAGGCTATATTTAACAACAACAACAACAACAACAACAACTTTTATTTCCTTCCTACCTCTCCTCAAGGCTCAAGAAGGGGTAAAGCATGTTATCATGTTACAGCATGATATTGTTGAGGAAGTCCCACTGAAAGGAGTAGGAATGAACCTTAATCAGGAGGATAAAAGGATTATACAATTCTCTCCTCTTTCCTTCTTTCTCTCTCATACATGGGAGAGAGATTTCCCCATGTTGTAGTCCACATTGCTGTAGACAACAGTGGGAACCTCTTTCTGTGACAGGGCTGAATTCAATATAAGAAAAATCTTGAGAAAAAACGTGAGAGCTCCATTTCAGCACTAGATGGACCAAAGGCAAAAGAACAAGGCCAAATGTCTTGGCAAATTTAAGCTGATACTGCTTTAGGAGAGGCACCTCAAACTTTCAGAGCAGGGTGGCGGAGGTGGAGGATGTGTACAAAAGCTGGGAAATCCCTGCACAATGGCATAATGGTAAAGGAGGTATGGATATCAGAAGAACTCCAGAGAACTAGATAGACTCCAGAGTGGCTGAGTTCAAGCCCAAGGCTGATGCCGAATGCGGGGTGAATATTGCAGTGAAGTTATTAGGGATGGAAATTCTCGCATTTCCCACTTCCCAGTAGATGTTAAGGAAAAGGAATCAGTATTGCTTCTTGTAGAATTGAAACATTCTGGATTTTCTCTCTCACACACACAAAGGATGGCAAACTCACAGCAATGTTTAAAAAAACATATTAAAAAATTCTAAAAACTCATGAGGTGTTACTTGGAATTGGACAATGTTCTGAAGAAGAACTGCAGAACTGTAGGTCTGCCTCCAGCCATGTCTGTTTCATTTTGCACAGCTTTTTGAGAAAGAGGGACAAGACAGCACAGGAATGGATGGATTAGCTACCAGGAATTACTAAATAAAGGTATATTGTGCACTGGAGTTTTGGGGCTGATTTTCTAGTCCTGCTTGATAGAAGTCCTTGTCTAGATAGACAGATCTAGATCTGTCTAGATCAAGGGAAGTAATAGTGCCATTGTATTCTGCTTTGGTTAGGCCTCACCTGGAATGCTGTGTCCAATTCTGGGCACCACAACTCAAAAGGGATGTTGAGAAGCATATAAAGTATAGGGTGACCAAAACAGTTAAAGGTTTGGAAACTGTACCCTATGAGGAGTGACTTAGGGAGCTGGGCATGTTTAGCCTGGAGAAGAGAAAGTTCAGAGGTGATATGATAACCCTGCTTAAGTATTTAAAGGGGTGTCATATTGAGGATGGGGTCAGGCAAGGCTGCATTCTATCACCCTATCTGTTCAACCTTTAAGCAGAAAATATAAGAAAAGGAAGGTTAGACTCAGAAAGAGGAGTGAAAATAAGAGTAAGAAACATCAACAGCCTTAGGTATGTGAATGATACTATACTACTAGCAGAAAACATAACAGTCTTTGAGCAATTACTAAGGAAAGTCAAGGAAGAAACCATAGAGAAATGCCTAAATTTAACCTAGACAATGAGGAAATTGAAATAGTTAGAGAGTTCTCGTACCTAGGATCAAACACTGATCTGAATGGAGACTACAGTCAAGAAATAAAAAGATTAGGAATGGGAAGGGCAGCGATCAAAGAACTAGAAAATATCTTAAAGAGTAAAGATGTCCAACTGAGCACTAAAATGAGAATTATTCAAGTCATAGTATTCCTCACCACCATGTACAGACGTGAGAGTTGGATAGTGAAGAAAGGGGAAAAGAAGAAAATCAACTCATTTGAAATGTGGTGTTGGAGAAGAATGCTGAGGATACCGTGGGTAGCCAAAAAGACAAAGGAATGGGTCCATGAACAGATCAAGCCTGAAATCTCCTTGGAAGACAAGATGATCAGACTGAGTGTCTTGTACTTTGGCCACATCATGAGAAGGCATGAAAAGACAACAATGCTAGAAAAGGTACAAGGTAATAGAAAGAGAGGGATACCACACACCAGATGGATAGACTCAATCAGGAAGGTCACAATTATGAATTTGCAGGATCTGAGCAGAGCAGTGGAGGATAGGGGTTTTTTGGAGATGTCTCATTCACAGGATCATGAACTGGGATTGATTTGAGGACAGTTAACAACAAATTTCCTGGTTCTACACACATAATATTGGAGGTTATTTGTACATTGTAACCCTTATAAACTGGTGTGGTGTACATTACTTTAGACTAAACTAAAGACTAATTTAGGTATTGTCCACTAGTATAATTCTATTGTAAGTTATTGCCGTCTTCTCTTTTATA